>NC_042969.1:89840548-89869748 GCF_901001165.1 Salmo trutta | reverse complement strand
TGTGCTGACTACAATATATTTGCCAAGGTCCTCACTAACAGACTGAAGTCCCATCTGGACTCTATAGTACACAAGGACCAGACATATTGTGTACCGGGATGCTCAATCACGGACAACTTGTTCTTAATCAGGGACTTGTTGGACTTTTCTAATGTAAACTTTGGACTGGTCTGTCTATACCAATATAAGGCTTTTGATAGAATGGACCATGAGTATCTGTTTAATGTGATGTCTGTGTTTGGGGAAAGGTTTGTGGCCTGTGTGAAGCTGTTGTATGCTGGGACGTTATGTATGGTCAAGGTGGGAGGGGGGCTCATTAGGCCAGTCTGGGTGAGGCGGGGCATTAGACAAGGATGCCCTCTATCGGGGTAGTTATATACACTAGCCATTGAGAATTTTTGGGGGGTGTGCTATGCAGGAGACTGCAGGGAGTGTGCTGGACAGGCATAGCAGTGTATGCTGATTACATTTCTGTGATGGTCAGGGAGTGTCAGGATACGCAGGCACTAGAGACCAGTCTGATGGTGTACGAGGGAGCTTCATCAGCAAAGGTGAACTGGGGCAAGAGCAAAGCTCTGTTCTGTGGGGCATGGGGGGGATAAGGCCCTTCCTCTGCTTCCAGGGGGTTGTGAAGGGCTTAAAATGTTGGGGGTGTACCTGGGCTTGGAGAAGTGGGTCAGGAAGAACTGGGAGGGGCTGTCACAGGCAGTGGTGTCAAAACTGGCCAGGCTCCTGTCCCAAGTGTCATATAGAGGGAGGGTGCTGATAATCAACAACCTGGTGGCATCTTCCCTGGTGGAACTGGAGAGCAGGGTGGCTGCATTCTGACTAAAGGCGGCGCAGAGACTGCTGTATCATACCGATGTCGGCTGTAAGGGAACCAGCAGCGGATTAGGGTTGGACCGGCAGCTACCCCTCCTCCCCCAACAGCCGCATGTCATCCAGCCTTCGTAAACCCGCTGCCATCAGTCGCTTTTGCAGGGTGGCCGACTGAACCGATCTCAAAAGGATGGCTAGATTGTGGAAGATAGGCTGCACACCCTCTTCCTGTGTGGACCTTAGCAGCTGCCAGGCCCTCAAGGAAAACCCCAGAAGTCCTGGCACAACAAACAGGAATAACATCTCTTAGGCTGCTGGAGAGATTCCTGGGGGTGGTCCAGGAAACACTGTCTGAGACGATAAGGGGTGTGTTTGACCCGGCAAAAGGGGGAGGAGTCACCAATTTTTCCACCACTGCAGGTGACGGCAGAGACTGGGGACTGGCAAGGGGGTCTGGAGGACCTGTTAGATTTTAACACTACGAGCCTGGTAGAGTATGAAGGGGTGGGAGGTAAAGCCCTCTACAACCTCTGCATTAAGGTGAGGAACATTAGGAGCCTAACAGAAGTGAAGGCACATCAGTGGCAGGGGTATGTGGGGTGGAGAGTATGGTGGGTTTTAGATGGAGGGGGCTCTACAAACCCCCAGGACCAAAGAGGTCAGGGGACCTCCAGTGGAGGGTTCTTCATGGAGCCCTGGCCACTAACAGCTGGTTGGCACGGGTTGAACCGGGAGTCGGACAGCGTTGTCCTTTCTGTGTCATGAGTGAAACTGTGCATCATGTGTTTTCTGTGTGCGCCAGGTTAACCTGTTAGTGTCCTGCCCCCGAAGAGGTTAATATAATTAATGTCTCTGTTGGAATGTCTCTGTCAGAGGTTGGGGGTGGAGTTTAATGTGTTGGGGGTGGAGTTTATTGTTTTGGGGGTGGATTTATTGTGTTGGAGGTGGAGTTTAATGTGTTGGGGGTGGAGTTTAATGTGTTGGGGTGGAGTTTAATGTGTTGGGGTGGAGTTTATGTGTTGGGGGTGGAGTTTATTGTGTTGGGGGTGGAGTTTATTGTGTTGGGGGTGGAGTTTATTGTGTTGGGGTTGGGGGTGGAGTTTATTGTGTTGGGGGTGGAGTTTATTATGTTGGGGTGGAGTTTATTGTGTTGGGGGGGAGTTTATTGTGTTGCGGGTGGAGTTTATTGTGTTGCGGGTGGAGTTTATTGTGTTGGTGGTGGGGTTTATTGTGTTGGGGGTGGAGTTTATTGTGTTGGGGTGGGGTTTATTGTGTTGCGGGTGGAGTTTATTGTGTTGGGGGTGGGGTTTATTGTGTTGGGGGTGCTTTTGGTTATTGTGATGTGTGATGTTGTTTTGTATCATTGGGTAGAGGGCAAGGTGAGTATGCAGCACAGGGGATATTTGTGAGGTTTTAATGAAATGAGGATGAATCTCTCTCTCTCTCTCTCTGGTGGTAGTGTTGGCAGTTCAGCAGCCAAGCAAAGGAACTACAGCTGAGCAGTGGTAAATATGGGGAAGGAGGGAGGGAGTCAGAGAAAAGTAGGGAGAGTTAGAGAGTCAAAGGGAGCGTCACCTCGGCCTGCCCAGGCCTGCTAACCATGCAGGGGAGTGGCAGCAAATTAACAAGCCCTGGCGTTGCACACAGCCAGCCTTCCTTCCCTCCCTCCCTCCCTCCCTCCCTCCCTCCCTAACTCCTTGCCCTCTCTGCCCTCCCTCCCCACCCTCCTTGCCTAGAAACAGGGAGCCAAGGCTCAGAAGTGCTGCCCTTCACTGATCAGCCAAGGACTAGAGCACACACAGCACTGACAGCACTGACATCTCTCTCTCTCTCTCTCTCTCTCTCTCTCTCTCTGTCTCTCTCTCTCTCTCTCTCTCTCTCTCTGTAAGTCTCTCTCTCTCTGTCTCTCTGTATCTCTCTCTGACATCTCTCTCTCTCTCTCTCTGTCTATCTCTCTCTGTTTCTCTCTCTCTCTCTGTCTGTCTCTCTCTCTCTCTGTAGCTCTCTCTCTCTGACATCTCCCTCGCTCTCTCTCTCTCTCTCTCTCTCTGTCTCTGTATCTCTCTCTCTCTCTGACATCTCTCTCTCTCTCTTTCTCTCTGTATCTCTCTCTCTCTTTCTCTCTCTCTCTCTCTCCCTCTCCCACAACAGTCTCTGGCAATAAATATATCTGCAAAATATAATGCTTGGTGTGTCTTTGAGATGGAGAGGAGAGGAGAGGAGAGGAGAGGAGAGGAGGAGGTTTGGAGAGGAGATGAGAGGAGAGGAGGAGGTTTGGAGAGGAAAGGTGAGACTGTCATGGCATTGTCATCTGGCATGCCTCTCGTTATGTAGAGGAGAGGAGAGGAGGAAAGGAGGAGAGGAGAAGAGGAGGAGAAGAGAAGAGGAGAGGAGGGAGAGGAGAGGAGAGGAGAGGAGAGGAGAGGAGGGGAGGGGAGAGGAGAGGAGAGGAGAGGAGAGGAGAGGAGAGGAGAGGAGAGGAGAGGAGAGGAGAGGAGAGGAGAGATGGTCGTAGCATTGTCATCAGGACTCTCGTTATGTAGGTCACTGCTAGGTTCTTTTTAATGCAGCTCACTGAGTTTTTGTTCATAGCTGTGAAACGATGCATAAATATGAAACACTTGTATTTGGTTTGGTTATTTCTCTCTCCACACAATAACAGCAGAATTAGTACTGAAAGAAAACAATTTATATTCATGAAGAACAACAGAAATCTAATCATTACACAATTCTAACTGGCATGATAATGACAATAATGTGGGAATAGAGAAACATGGTTAATTGGTGTTACAACATTAATGTTCCCACTAACCACCTCCCTGGAAACAACTGGTGTTCAGCATTAATGTTCCCACTATCCACCTCCCTGGAAACAGCTGGTGTTCAACATTAATGTTCCCAGCTCCCTGGAAACAACTGGTGTTCAACATTAATGTTCCACCTCCCTGGAAACAACTGGTGTTCAACATTAATGTTCCCACTATCCACCTCCCTGGAAACAACTGGTGTTCAACATTAATGTTCCCACCTCCCTGGAAACAACTGGTGTTCAACATTAATGTTCCACCTCCCTGGAAACAACTGGTGTTCAACATTAATGTTCCCACCTCCCTGGAAACAACTGGTGTTCAACATTAATGTTCCCAGCTCCCTGGAAACAACTGGTGTTCAACATTAATGTTCCCACTATCCACCTCCCTGGAAACAACTGGTGTTCAACATTACTGTTCCCACCTTTCTGGAAACAACTGGTGTTCAACATTAATGTTCCCACCTCCCTGGAAACAACTGGTGTTCAACAGTAATGTTCCCACCTCCCTGGAAACAACTGGTGTTCAACATTAATGTTCCCACTAACCACCTCCCTGGAAACAACTGGTGTTCATTATTAATGTTCCCACTAACCACCTCCCTGGAAACAACTGGTGTTCAACATTAATGTTCCCACCTCCCTGGAAACAACTGGTGTTCAACATTAATGTTCCCAGCTCCCTGGAAACAACTGGTGTTCAACATTAATGTTCCCACTAACCACCTCCCTGGAAACAACTGGTGTTCATTATTAATGTTCCCACTAACCACCTCCCTGGAAACAACTGGTGTTCAACATTAATGTTCCCACCTCCCTGGAAACAACTGGTGTTCAACATTAATGTTCCCACTAACCACCTCCCTGGAAACAACTGGTGTTCAACATTAATGTTCCCACCTCCCTGGAAACAACTGGTGTTCAACATTAATGTTCCCACTAACCACCTCCCTGGAAACAACTGGTGTTCAACATTAATGTTCCCACCTCCCTGGAAACAACTGGTGTTCAACATTAATGTTCCCAGCTCCCTGGAAACAACTGGTGTTCAACATTAATGTTCCCACTATCCACCTCCCTGGAAACAACTGGTGTTCAACATTACTGTTCCCACCTTTCTGGAAACAACTGGTGTTCAACAGTAATGTTCCCACCTCCCTGGAAACAACTGGTGTTCAACATTAATGTTCCCACTAACCACCTCCCTGGAAACAACTGGTGTTCATTATTAATGTTCCCACTAACCACCTCCCTGGAAACAACTGGTGTTCAACATTAATGTTCCCACCTCCCTGGAAACAACTGGTGTTCAACATTAATGTTCCTACTAACCACCTCCCTGGAAACAACTGGTGTTCAACATTAATGTTCCCACCTCCCTGGAAACAACTGGTGTTCAACATTAATGTTCCCAGCTCCCTGGAAACAACTGGTGTTCAACATTAATGTTCCCACTATCCACCTCCCTGGAAACAACTGGTGTTCAACATTACTGTTCCCACCTTTCTGGAAACAACTGGTGTTCAACAGTAATGTTCCCACCTCCCTGGAAACAACTGGTGTTCAACATTAATGTTCCCACTAACCACCTCCCTGGAAACAACTGGTGTTCATTATTAATGTTCCCACTAACCACCTCCCTGGAAACAACTGGTGTTCAACATTAATGTTCCCACCTCCCTGGAAACAACTGGTGTTCAACATTAATGTTCCTACTAACCACCTCCCTGGAAACAACTGGTGTTCAACATTAATGTTCCCACCTCCCTGGAAACAACTGGTGTTCAACATTAATGTTCCCACCTCCCTGGAAACAACTGGTGTTCAACATTAATGTTCCCACTATCCACCTCCCTGGAAACAACTGGTGTTCAACATTACTGTTCCCACCTTTCTGGAAACAACTGGTGTTCAACAGTAATGCTCCCACCTCCCTGGAAACAACTGGTGTTCAACATTAATGTTCCCACTAACCACCTCACTGGAAACAACTGGTGTTCATTATTAATGTTCCCACTAACCACCTCCCTGGAAACAACTGGTGTTCAACATTAATGTTCCCACCTCCCTGGAAACAACTGGTGTTCAACATTAATGTTCCCACTATCCACCTCCCTGGAAACAACTGGTGTTCAACATTAATGTTCCCACCTCCCTGGAAACAACTGGTGTTCAACATTAATGTTCCCACCTCCCTGGAAACAACTGGTGTTCAACATTAATGTTCCACCTCCCTGGAAATAGCTGCTACTTTGGTCATTTGTTGATTTAAAAAGAAAATAAACTTCTAAATGCATGAAATATTACCTGGAATTGTGCTGGTAAAGCAAATATCTGCGAGGGAATACTACTATACATAACAATACTCTCTCTCTCTCTCTCTCTCTCTCTCTCTCTCTCTCTCTCTCTCTCTCTCTCTCTCTCTCTCTCTCTCTCCTCTGACGACCAATCATCTACACCCCTATAGATCCGCTCAGTGCTCCACTACAGACACAGACACACACCCTCCCACTTCTCTGACCTTATAGCTCATAATCAGCTCTGCCTGTGACTTGTCACCCTGTCAAACCATCACCAGCATCCTTATAGCACTCTGGTAGCATAGCATGGTAGAGAGGGAGGGACAGGAACTTATAGCACTCTGGTAGCATAGCATGGTAGAGAGGGAGGGACAGGAACTTATAGCACTCTGGTAGCATAGCGTGGTAGAGAGGGAGGGACAGGAACTTATAGCACTCTGGTAGCATAGCATGGTAGAGAGGGAGGGACAGGAACTTATAGCACTCTGGTAGCATAGCATGGTAGAGAGGGAGGGACAGGAACTTATAGCACTCTGGTAGCATAGCATGGTAGAGAGGGAGGGACAGGAACTTATAGCACTCTGGTAGCATAGCATGGTAGAGAGGGAGGGACAGGAACTTATAGCACTCTGGTAGCATAGCATGGTAGAGAGGGAGGGACAGGAACTTATAGCACTCTGGTAGCATAGCATGGTAGAGAGGGAGGGACAGGAACTTATAGCACTCTGGTAGCATAGCATGGTAGAGAGGGAGGGACAGGAACTTATAGCACTCTGGTAGCATAGCATGGTAGAGAGGGAGGGACAGGAACTTATAGCACTCTGGTAGATAGCATGGTAGAGAGGGAGGGACAGGAACTTATAGCACTCTGGTAGCATAGCATGGTAGAGAGGGAGGGACAGGAACTTATAGCACTCTGGTAGCATAGCATGGTAGAGAGGGAGGGACAGGAACTTATAGCACTCTGGTAGCATAGCATGGTAGAGAGGGAGGGACAGGAACTTATAGCACTCTGGTAGCATAGCATGGTAGAGAGGGAGGGACAGGAAACTTATAGCACTCTGGTAGCATAGCATGGTAGAGAGGGAGGGACAGGAACTTATAGCACTCTGGTAGCATAGCATGGTAGAGAGGGAGGGACAGGAACTTATAGCACTCTGGTAGCATAGCATGGTAGAGAGGGAGGGACAGGAACTTATAGCACTCTGGTAGCATAGCATGGTAGAGAGGGAGGGACAGGAAGGACCCTGTGGTGTGCTTTAAGATCATCACATCGCCCCCTGTAAGCCCTGAAGTACTCCGTTTGAATGAGCGCCAGTCATTTCAATTACGGCCTAATAAAGTGGTTGCATCTTTCTCTGTTACTCTCCATCCCTGATCGTTCAGTCTCTGATCAATAGTTTTACTGCTATCGTGATGTCAGATGCTTTGTTTACTACATCTGGTTTTCTCATCAAAGCCACCCAGCCACTTGCAGGCAGTGCTCCTCTCAGCCTGTAATAGCATTATCAGAGACTATAGAAGACTATGAAAGACTTTTCTCCATCATTTTATTATTAATATCAGTCCAGACTGACAGTGTGAAGTTTAACTACATAATAACGTTGAACATAGTAGCTTTGGAGATGGCTTGATGCCAGTTTAATGTCAGAGAGAGACTGGAGATGGCTTGATACCAGTTTAATGTCAGAGAGAGACCGGAGATGGCTTGATACCAGTTTAATGTCAGAGAGAGACCGGAGATGGCTTGATACCAGTTTAATGTCAGAGAGAGACTGGAGATGGCTTGATACCAGTTTAATGTCAGAGAGAGACCGGAGATGGCTTGATACCAGTTTAATGGCAGAGAGAGACCGGAGATGGCTTGATACCAGTTTAATGTCAGAGAGAGACTGGAGATGGCTTGATACCAGTTTAATGGCAGAGAGAGACTGGAGATGGCTTGATACCAGTTTAATGGCAGAGAGAGACCGGAGATGGCTTGATACCAGTTTAATGGCAGAGAGAGACCGGAGATGGCTTGATACCAGTTTAATGGCAGAGAGAGACTGGAGATGGCTTGATACCAGTTTAATGTCAGAGAGAGACTGGAGATGGCTTGATACCAGTTTAATGGCAGAGAGAGACCGGAGATGGTTTAATAATCTCTCTAACCACTCAGTCCCTACCCAGATGGTCTCTCTCTCTCTCTAACCACTCATCCCCTACCCAGATGGTCTCTCTCTCTAACCACTCAGCCCCTACCCAGATGGTCTGTCTCTCTAGCCACTCATCCCCTACCCAGATGGTCTCTCTCTCTAACCACTCAGCCCCTACCCAGATGGTCTCTCTCTCTAACCACTCAGCCCCTACCCAGATGGTCTCTCTCTCTAACCACTCAGCCCCTACCCAGATGGTCTCTCTCTCTAACCACTCAGCCCCTACCCAGATGGTCTCTCTCTCTAACCACTCACCCCCTACCCAGATGGTCTCTCTCTCTCTAACCACTCAGCCCCTACCCAGATGGTCTCTCTCTCTCTAACCACTCAGCCCCTACCCAGATGGTCTCTCTCTCTAACCACTCAGCCCCTACCCAGATGGTCTCTCTCTCTCTAACCACTCAGCCCCTACCCAGATGGTCTCTCTCTCTCTAACCACTCAGCCCCTACCCAGATGGTCTCTCTCTCTCTAACCACTCAGCCCCTACCCAGATGGTCTCTCTCTCTAACCACTCAGCCCCTACCCAGATGGTCTCTCTCTCTAACCACTCAGCCCCTACCCAGATGGTCTCTCCCTCTAACCACTCAGCCCCTACCCAGATGGTCTCTCTCTCTAACCACTCAGCCCCTACCCAGATGGTCTCTCTCTCTAACCTCTCAGCCCCTACCCACATGGTCTCTCTCTCTAACCACTCAGCCCCTACCCAGATGGTCTCTCTCTCTAACCACTCAGCCCCTACCCAGATGGTCTCTCTCTCTAACCACTCAGCCCCTACCCAGATGGTCTCTCTCTCTCTCTAACCACTCAGCCCCTACCCAGATGGTCTCTCTCTCTCTCTCTCTAACCACTCAGCCCCTACTGGTCTCTCTCTCTAACCACTCAGCCCCTACCCAGATGGTCTCTCTCTCTCTAACCACTCAGCCCCTACCCAGATGGTCTCTCTCTCTCTCTCTCTAACCACTCAGCCCCTACCCAGATGGTCTCTCTCTCTCTCTGACCACTCAGCCCCTACCCAGATGGTCTCTCTCTCTAATCACTCAGTCCCTACCCAGATGGTCTCTCTCTCTAACCACTCAGCCCCTACCCAGATGGTCTCTCTCTCTAACCACTCAGTCCCTACCCAGATGGTCTCTCTCTCTAACCACTCAGCCCCTACCCAGATGGTCTCTCTCTCTAACCACTCAGCCCCTACCCAGATGGTCTCTCTCTCTAAACACTCAGTCCCTACCCAGATGGTCTCTCTCTCTCTCTAATCACTCAGTCCCTACCCAGATGGTCTCTCTCTCTAACCACTCAGTCCCTACCCAGATGGTCTCTCTCTCTAACCACTCAGCCCCTACCCAGATGGTCTCTCTCTCTAACCACTCAGTCCCTACCCAGATGGTCTCTCTCTCGTTCTAACCACTCAGCCCCTACCCAGATGGTCTCTCTCTCTAACCACTCAGTCCCTACCCAGATGGTCTCTCTCTCTAACCATTCAGCCCCTACCCAGATGGTCTCTCTCTCTCTCTCTCTCTCTAACCACTCAGCCCCTACCCAGATGGTCTCTCTCTCTTTCTCTAACCACTCAGCCCCTACCCAGATGGTCTCTCTCTCTCTCTAACCACTCAGCCCCTACCCAGATGGTCTCTCTCTCTCTAACCACTCAGCCCCTACCCAGATGGTCTCTCTCTCTCTCTAACCACTCAGCCCCTACCCAGATGGTCATGCACCGTCGTAATCTTCGCTCTCTCTTCTATCCTATCATCTCTCCTTTCTGCTAAATCCTTCTCCCTTCTGTCTCCTGATTCTGCCTCATCGACCCTACTCTCCGCTTTTTCCGCATCCTATGACTCGCACTGTCCCCTTTCCTCTCGTCCGGCTTGGCCCTCCCCTCCTGCCCCTTGGCTAAGTGGCTCATTGCCTCTAACCCTAGGAAACTCTTTTCCACCTTCTCCTCCCTCCTCCCTCCTTAATCCTCCACCCCATCCCCCTTCCTCTTCCCTCTCTGCAGACGACTTTGTCAATCACTTTGAAAAAAGGTTGATGACATTGGCTACTCATTCACTCAGCCTATTGAGTCCACTGGTCTCACTCACACAGAACTTCCCTACTCCTTGACCTCTTTCTCTCCTCTCTCTCCAGATTACATCCTGCGACTAGTGAGGTCTGGCCACCCGACAACCTGCTCGCTCGACCCAATCCCCTCCTCCCTTCTCCAAATAATTTCTGGATACCTTCTCCCATTCCACACTTCCCTCATCAACTCATCCCGGACCACTGGCTGCTCCTTCTGACTTCAAAATTGCCTGAGTTGCTCCACTCCTCAAGAAACCAACAATCGACTTATTTGACATAAAAAATGATAGACCTGTATCCCTTGTTTATTTTCTTTCCAAAACACTTGATCAACTTTCTCGTTATCTCTGTCAGAACGATCTTCTTGTCCCTAACCAGTCAGGCTTCAAGACGGACCACTCAACCGAGACTGCTCTTCTTTGTGTCATGGAGGCTCTCTGCACTGTCAAAGCTGACTGTCTCCTCTGTTCTCATCCTCCTAGATCTATCCGCTGCCTTCGACACCGTGAACAATCAGATCCTCCTCTCCACCCTCTCAGGGCTGGGCGTCTCAGACTCTATCAGATCCTCCTCTCAGGGCTGGGCGTCTCAGACTCTATCAGATCCTCCTCTCAGGGCTGGGCGTCTCAGGCTCTATCAGATCCTCTTCTCCACCCTCTCAGGGCTGGGTGTCTCAGGCTCTATCAGATCCTCCTCTCAGGGCTGGGCGTCTCAGGCTCTATCAGATCCTCCTCTCCACCGTCTCAGGGCTGGGCGTCTCAGGCTCTATCAGATCCTCCTCTCCACCCTCTCAGGGCTGGGCATCTCAGGCTCTGCACACTCTTGGATTGCATCCTACCTGGCAGGCCACTCCTACCAGATGACGTGGAGTGGATCTGTGCCTGCACTACGTACTCTCACTACTGGTGTCCCCCACGGCTTGGTTCTAGGCCCTCTCCTCTTCTCTCTATACACCAAGTCACTCAGCTACGTCACATCCTCACATGGTCTCTCCTATCGTGGCTATGCGAGATGACACATAATAATGATTACATCTGGCGCCGACAGAGATGGCCGCCTCGTTTCGCGTTCTCACAAGTATTTTCGCTACACTCGCATTAACATCTGCTAAAAATGTGTGTGTGACCAATAAAATTTGATTTGATTTGGCACTCAACTACACCCAGGTAGCGACATGCATCTCTGCGTGCCTGGCATGTATCTCAACTTGGATGTCGGCCCACCACCTCAAGTTCAACCTCAAGAAGACAGACATGCTCTTCCTCCCGGGGAAGCCTTGCTCGCTCAAAGACCTCTTCATCACGGTTGACAACTCCACATTGTCACCGTCCCAGAATGCAAAGAACCTTGGCGTGACCATGGACAACACCCTGTCGTTCTCTGCAAATAGCAAAGCAGTGACCCACTCCTGCATGTTCGTACTACCCTACCTCACACAGGAAGAGGCACTTGTCCTCACTGGACTACTGCAATTCACTGTTGGCTGGGCTCCCTGCTTCTGCCGTCTAACCCCTGCAACCTATACAGAACGCTGCAGCCTGCCTAGTTTTCAACCTCCCAAGTTCTTTCATGTCACCCCGCTCCTCCACACACTCCACTGGCTTCCAGTTAAAGCTTGCATCCATTACACAAACATGGCACCCCAATGGTGGATCCAGCTTCCTACTGACGATAGGACAGCAGAGTCCCTGCCCATCTTCTGAAAACATCTGAAACCCTACCTCTTCAAACAATATCTTAAAAAATCCTCCTCCTCACCTCGACCCACTAGGGCTGTGTCGGTCACAACATTTAGTCTGCCAGTGATTGTCACAGTAATTAACCATTAATTAATGTAAACGCATGTAGTATCTCCTGGCTTCCACGCAGCCTACAAGCCACTGATGCAGACCTTTGGAACATCTACATTTTAAAAAGAATAATAATCCATGTAATATAGTCTACACCATCACAATAAATCCATTATTTACTTTAGACAGGTTTAAAGAAACATGAAGAAAATGTAGTCTATTTCAGAAGAACAGAATAGAATTTGCTTAGAATTCAGTGTCATTATTTTATATTATTTTATACACCACACAAACTCACAGCCCCCCAGCCCACCCACCCCTCAAACCCACAGCCCCACAGCCCACCCACCCCTCAAACCCACAGCCCACCCACCCCTCAAACCCACAGCCCCCCAGCCCACCCACCCCTCAAACCCACAGCCCCCCAGCCCACCCACCCCTCAAACCCCCAGCCCCACTTGCTGCTGTGATGATACACTGTGGTATTTCACCCAATAGATATGGGGGTTCATCACAATTAGATTTGTATTTGAATTGCTCACTGAGTTTGTACATAGTAAAACATTTCCTTAAGTTTGGTTCAGTCACAGTGGTCAGGTATTCTGCCACTGTGGACTCTCTGTTTAGGGCCAAATAGCATTCTAGTTTGCTCTGTTTTATTGTTAGTTCTTTCCAATGTGTGAAGTAATTATCTTTTTGTTTTCTCATGATTTGGTTGGGTCAAATTGTGTTGATGTTATGGGGCTCTGTGGGGTGTGTTTGTGTTTGTGAACAGAGCCCCAGGACCAGCTTGCTTAGGGGACTCCAGGTTCATCTCTCTGTTGGTGATGGCTTTGTTATGGAAGGTTTGGGAATTGCTTCCTTTTAGGTGGTTGTAGAATTTAACAGCTCTTTTCAGGATTTTGATCATTAGTGCGTAATTCTGCTCTGCATGCATTATTTGGTGTTTTATGTTGTACATAGAGGATTTTTTTCCCGCTGAATTCTGCATGCAGAGTCTCAATTTGGCAACAACATTTTTTGGAATACCATTATTTTTGTCTTACTGAGATTTACTGCCAGGGTCCAGGTCTGTCAGAATCTGTGCAGAAGATCTAGGTGCTGCTGTAGGCCCTCCTTGGTTGGGGACAGAAGCACCAGATCATCAGCAAACAGTAGACATTGGACTTCAGATTCTAGTAGGGTGAGGCCGGGTGCTGCCCTCGCCAATTCATTGATGTATATGTTGAAGTGGGTGGGGCTTAAACTGCACCCCCATCTCACCCCACGGCCCTGTGAGAAGAAATGTGTGTGTTTTTGCTAATTTTAACCGCACACTTGTTGTTTGTGTACATGGATATTATAATGTCTTATGTTTTTCCCCCAACACCACTTTCCATCAATTTGCATAGCAGACCTTCATGCCAAATTGAGTCAAAAGCTTTTATGAAGCTTTTATGAAAAAGACTTTGCCTTTGTTTTGGTTTGTTTGTTTGTTAATTAGGGTGTGCAGGGTGAATACGTGGTCTGTCGTACGGTATTTTGGTAAAAAGCCAATTTGACATTTGCCCTGTACATTGTTTTCACAGAGGAAATGCAGGAATCTGCTGTCAATGATAATGCAGAGGATTTCCCCAAGGTTTCTGTTGACACGTCTCCCATGGTAGTTACAGGTGTCAACTTTTCTCCACTTTTGTGGATTGGGGTCATCAGTCCTTTGTTCTAAATACTGTCTGTATATTTTATCATTTCGATACTATCAGCACCACAGGCCTTTTTGGGGTTGGAGGGTTTGTATTTTGCCATGTAGTTCATTCATTGTAATTGGAGAATCCAGTGGGTTCTGGTAGTCTTTAATAGTTGATTCTAAGATTTGTATTTGATCATGTATTTGTTTTAGCTGTTAGTTCTTTTGTTATATGGCCAAAAAGATTGGAGAAGTGGTTTATCCATGCATCCCTGTCTTTTCCCAAAAGTGGTTACATTCTATGGATACTTCTGATTTCCGATGTGCTTTTCCTTCTTTTTCCATAGTGTATTTCTGTATTGCTTTGGTGATTCACCATAGTGAAGGCTCAGGTTTTCTGGGTCTCTATGTTTTTGGTTGGATAGGTTTCTCAATTTCTTTCTCAGGTTTTTGCATTCTTCATCAAACCATTTGTCATTGTTGTTAATTTTCTTAGGTTGTCTGCTTGAAATCTTTGATTTGATAGGGAAGCTGAGAGGTCGAATATACTGTTTAGGTTTTCTACTGCCAAGTTTACACCTTCTCTATTTTAACTAGGCAAGTCAGTTAAGAACAAATTCTTATTTACAATGACGGCCTACCCCTGCCAAACCCAGACAACGCTGGGCCAATTGTGCACCGCCCTATGGGACTCCCAATCACAGCCGGATGTGATACAGCCTGGAATTGAACCAGGGTCTGTAGTGATGCCTCTTGTACTGAGATGCAGTGCCTTAGAACATGGCACCACTCGGGACTAATACAGTGAAACATTTTGTCCAGGAAGTTGTCTAAAAGAGATTTCATTTAACGTTGCCTAATATATTTTAGTAGGTTTCCACACTACTTCCCCCAAACCCCCATCTCTTCCTCCCCCCCTCTCTTTCCCTCTCTCCCAAACCCCCTTCACCCCCCCCTTCTCTCTGTGGTTTTGTGGCTCTCCCATCTCATCTCCAGCCCAGCTGCTTCCCACCTAATTGAAAGGCCTGTTGCATACTGTAGTGTAGGTGCTGTAGTGTAGGTGCTGTAGTGTAGGTGCTGTAGGTGCTGTAGTTCAGGGGCTGAAATATGACATGTTTGAAAGGTTCAAAGTTGATCCTATTTGTTGCAGTGAATTGTTCCACTGCTGGATAATGTTGACACTCATCATAAAGCCAGTTTGGTGGCTCCGTTTGCTTCTCTGATTCATATTGACAATTTTTCTGTATTCTATTCAACCTAGACCAATGGTCTTCTTCCCAAAAGGTACCCTATTCCCTACATAGTGCCCTACTTTTGGCCATCGGCCCTATGGGAAAAATATTGTACTGTAAAGGGATTGCTGTGGACCCAGTGGAGTTCTAGGACACTAGGCAGGAGCTAAATCTAATCCATTATGTTGTTGTGACTGAAACATGTTTTTCTTGACAGGTGAAGTAGATGCTATTGACTGTCATTGAAAATGCTAACATGTGTAGATGCTATTGCTTCTACACCTGCATTGCTTGCTGTTTGGGGTTTTAGGCTGGGTTTCTATACAGCACTTTGAGATATCAGCTGATGTAAGAAGGGCTTTATAAATACATTTGATTTGATTTGATATTGACTGTCATTGACAATGCTAACATGTGTAGATGTTATTGACTGTCGTTGAGAATGCTAACATGTGTAGATGCTATTGACTGTCATTGAGAATGCTAACATGTGTAGGTGCTATTGACTGTCATTGAGAATGCTAACATGTGTAGATGCTGTCATTGAGAATGCTAACATGTGTAGGTACTATTGACTGTCATTGAGAATGCTAACATGTGTAGATGCTATTGACTGTCATTGAGAATGCTAACATGTGTAGGTGCTATTGACTGTCATTGAGAATGCTAACATGTGTAGATGCTATTGACTGTCATTGAGAATGCTAACATGTGTAGATGCTATTGACTGTCAATGAGAATGCTAACATGTGTAGATGCTATTGACTGTCATTGAGAATACTAACATGTGTTTTTCTCTCTTCCTCCTCATGTGGTGTTGTTGCTGCCCCCCTCTTCCTCTTCAATAGGTAATGTACTGACTTTATTCATTAATATATCATTCACTCACTCCTTCATACTGACTAGAGACTGAAAATTTCATCAGAAGGCCATCAGGCTCTGTAGAATCAGTATGTGTCCCCAATGGCACCCTATTCATTAGGAATTTAGTCAAAAGTAGTGCACTATATTGGGAATAGGGTGCCATGTGGGACTCCCTCAGACGGGTTTTTTTTACATACTTGATAGTCCTTTGAAGTGAACTCTGTAAAAAAAAGGTAAATAACTTAGTTCTCTTTGTGTTTACACTGTTCTTGCCTTTGAATGAGGACTCAACTGTTTTGCCAGTTCGCTTCACCTATTTTGTGGTCCGAGCTATTTTTAGAAAGGAACCAAGATGTTTTTTCAACATTCACTCAATGCACTGTGGGTTTTCACAAAGTGCAGGGCAAGCCGTTCCATCGGAATGTGTTATCGGACAGCTAGATATACCTTATACGTACTTACATTTTGGAAGCTAATAGATTTAATTTAGTTAAAAGACGAGACATAATAATTATAGTCAGAAGATAATATTATCATGTATATTTTGTTGTTAAGATTTTTGTTAAGTAAATAGCAGAAGAATAACTGAAGATTAAATAATGATGTAATATACAATTTTACACGCTATGTAGGCTACTGACCCTTTATGAGCTAGAATAGGCTACTGCCCCTTTAAGAGCTAGAATAGGCTACTGACCCTTTAAGAGCTAGAATAGGCTTCTGCCCCTTTAAGAGCTAGAATAGGCTTCTGCCCCTTTAAGAGCTAGAATAAGCTACTGACCCTTTAAGAGCTAGAATAGGCTACTGACCCTTTAAGAGCTAGAATAGGCTTCTGCCCCTTTAAGAGCTAGAATAGGCTTCTGCCCCTTTTGGAGCTAAAATAGGCTACTGCCCCTTTAAGAGCTAGAATAGGCTACTGACCCTTTAAGAGCTAGAACAGGCTACTGCCCCTTTAAGAGCTAGAATAGGCTACTGACCCTTTAAGAGCTAGAATAGGCTTCTGCCCCTTTAAGAGCTAGAATAGGCTTCTGCCCCTTTTGGAGCTAAAATAGGCTACTGCCCCTTTAAGAGCTAGAATAGGCGTCTGCCCCTTTAAGAGCTAGAATAGGCTACTGCCCTTTAAGAGCTATTATTGATTTTTGTAGACTATGTTGTGATTCTCACCAAATATGTTAGTGTTTTCTCACACTATTCAAACCCCACAATATAATAAACAGCTTATGAAGCTCTCTGAGCCTATAGACCACATATTGCAAATAAATAATCTGAACTAAAAACTCCACACGTTGTGGAATTTCTGTGCATCCTTGAGATTCACTAATCAATAGGCCTAACCAACCACAACACATGTTTTTCCCTGTGAACCTGCAAATCATCATCTTTTCTTTATTGTGGCACCAATGTGTGAGGAGTTATAACAGTAGTCTAGTGTGAGGGGTTATAAAAGCAGTCTAGTGTGAGGGGTTATAACAGTAGTCTAGTGTGAGGGGTTATAACAGCAGTCTAGTGTGAGGGGTTATAGCAGTAGTCTAGTGTGAGGGCTTATGTCAGTAGTCTAGTGTGAGGGGTTATAACAGTAGTCTAGTGTGAGGGGTTATAACAGTAGTCTAGTGTGAGGGGTTATGTCAGTAGTCTAGTGTGAGGGGTTATAACAGTAGTCTAGTGTGAGGGGTTATGTCAGTAGTCTAGTGTGAGGGGTTATAACAGTAGTCTAGTGTGAGGGGTTATAACAGTAGTCTAGTGTGAGGGGTTATAGCAGTAGTCTAGTGTGAGGAGTTATAACAGCAGTCTAGTGTGAGGGGTTATAACAGCAGTCTAGTGTGAGGGGTTATAACAGCAGTCTAGTGTGAGGGGTTATAACAGCAGTCTAGTGTGAGGGGTTATAGCAGTAGTCTAGTGTGAGGGCTTATGTCAGTAGTCTAGTGTGAGGGGTTATAACAGTAGTCTAGTGTGAGGGGTTATAACAGTAGTCTAGTGTGAGGGGTTATGTCAGTAGTCTAGTGTGAGGGGTTATAACAGTAGTCTAGTGTGAGGGGTTATAACAGTAGTCTAGTGTGAGGGGTTATAACAGTAGTCTAGTGTGAGGGGTTATAACAGTAGTCTAGTGTGAGGGGTTATAACAGTAGTCTAGTGTGAGGGGTTATGTCAGTAGTCTAGTGTGAGGGGTTATAACAGTAGTCTAGTGTGAGGGGTTATAACAGTAGTCTAGTGTGAGGGGTTACGTCAGTAGTCTAGTGTGAGGGGTTATAACAGTAGTCTAGTGTGAGGGGTTATAACAGTAGTCTAGTGTGAGGGGTTATAACAGTAGTCTAGTGTGAGGGGTTATAACAGTAGTCTAGTGTGAGTGGTTATAACAGTAGTCTTGTGTGAGGGGTTATAACAGTAGTCTAGTGTGAGGGGTTATAACAGTAGTCTAGTGTGAGGGGTTATAACAGTAGTCTAGTGTGAGGGGTTATGTCAGTAGTCTAGTGTGAGGGGTTATAACAGTAGTTTAGTGTGAGGGGTTATAACAGTAGTCTAGTGTGAGGGGTTATAACAGTAGTCTAGTGTGAGGGGTTATAACAGTAGTCTAGTGTGAGGGGTTATGTCAGTAGTCTAGTGTGAGGGGTTATAACAGTAGTCTAGTGTGAGGGGTTATAACAGTAGTCTAGTGTTAGGGGTTATAACAGCAGTCTAGTGTGAGGGGTTATAACAGCAGTCTAGTGTGAGGGGTTATAACAGCAGTCTAGTGTGAGGGGTTATAACAGCAGTCTAGTGTGAGGGGTTATAGCAGTAGTCTAGTGTGAGGGCTTATGTCAGTAGTCTAGTGTGAGGGGTTATAACAGTAGTCTAGTGTGAGGGGTTATAACAGTAGTCTAGTGTGAGGGGTTATAACAGTAGTCTAGTGTGAGGGGTTATAACAGTAGTCTAGTGTGAGGGGTTATAACAGTAGTCTAGTGTGAGGGGTTATGTCAGTAGTCTAGTGTGAGGGGTTATAACAGTAGTCTAGTGTGAGGGGTTATAACAGTAGTCTAGTGTGAGGGGTTATAACAGTAGTCTAGTGTGAGGGGTTACGTCAGTAGTCTAGTGTGAGGGGTTATAACAGTAGTCTAGTGTGAGGGGTTATAACAGTAGTCTAGTGTGAGGGGTTATAACAGTAGTCTAGTGTGAGTGGTTATAACATTAGTCTTGTGTGAGGGGTTATAACAGTAGTCTAGTGTGAGGGGTTATAACAGTAGTCTAGTGTGAGGGGTTATAACAGTAGTCTAGTGTGAGGGGTTATGTCAGTAGTCTAGTGTGAGGGGTTATAACAGTAGTTTAGTGTGAGGGGTTATAACAGTAGTCTAGTGTGAGTGGTTATAACAGTAGTCTAGTGTGAGGGGTTATAACAGTAGTCTAGTGTGAGGGGTTATAGCAGTAGTCTAGTGTGAGGGGTTATGTCAGTAGTCTAGTGTGAGTGGTTATAACAGTAGTCTAGTGTGAGGGGTTATAACAGTAGTCTAGTGTTAGGGGTTATAACAGTAGTCTAGTGTGAGGGGTTATGTCAGTAGTCTAGTGTGAGGGGTTATAACAGTAGTCTAGTGTGAGGGGTTATGTCAGTAGTCTAGTGTGAGGGGTTATAACAGTAGTCTAGTGTGAGGGGTTATGTCAGTAGTCTAGTGTGAGGGGTTATAACAGTAGTCTAGTGTGAGGGGTTATGTCAGTAGTCTAGTGTGAGGGGTTATAACAGTAGTCTGGTGTGTGGTACAGGAATAATGACAAGCGAACCTGGGGAGCTTTGTGTTGACATTGTCCTAAAATAAAAACAGACAGCATAATTCAAGCGTACCCGAAGTCAGACTATGACTCGCTTGGGGGCTGTTTTGAGTTCCTTTGGAGAGTTCACACTGCAGACAATATAAAGCTAACTGCACTGAGTTCACATGAATGTGTCTGAAAGGGACCAAGTGTGAAAACACCCTTAAACATCAGATCTTAAACATCAGATCTTAACCTGTTGAGGATCTTATCCCGATCTTATCCCGGTATTGGGATTCATTGTCATGTGACCATGGCGGGGAATTCAAAACTGCAAGAGTAATCATTTCAAAAAATCAAATAATCAACTATTTTCCTCCATTTGAAAGATATATCTCCTAAATCTAACCACGCTGTCCGATTTTCAGAGGCATTACGGAGAATGCATAAAGTTAGGTTATGTGAGGAGAGTACATTGACAATAGCTGCGTGTAATGTTTAGCCAATTCAAAGAAGGGCATCAACAGACAGAAAACTAGCTAGAATTATGCACTTACCTTTGACAATCTGCATCAGATGACACTCATAGGACATTATGTTATACAATACATGCATTTTTAGTTCCATCAAGTTCATATTTATATCCAAAAACAGCATTTACAGTCGCGGTGAAATTCAGAATTTTTTTCGGCTCGAATGCACCCAGTGAATCCAGCATTACAAATCACGGAATTACTATTCGAAAACATTGGTAAATTATAATATTGTCATTCAAAGAATAATATATTATCATCTCGTAATTGCTACCGAAGGGCCAGATCTCAAAATAACTTTACTGGGAAATCACATTTTGTATAAACTGGGTACTATGCTAACAACAATAAGCTATATGCTAAGCTAAGCTAAGCTATACCGTTAGCATTAGCATCATCTAATATCGATAATAACATTCTAAATATCCCCTTACCTTTGATTATCTCCATCAGAAGGCGCTGCCAGAGATCCCAGGTCCAGAACAAATGTGGTTTCTTTTGACAAAGTTCATAATTTATGTCCAAATAGTTAGCGTTCAGTAGGCTCCCACAAAATGAGGTGGGCAGTGTAAAGTCACGTCGAAAAACTAAAGAAAACCTAGTAAATAATCTATTTACGTTTGTTTAAACATGTCAAACGTTGTTTAGCACTAATCTTTTGTTCCATTTTTAACGTGAAACATCAGTAAACATCAGTAATATTTTCACACAACCTATCAAGTGTCTAGAATAAACGATAATGACAAAGGCACTCTTCTCAGATTCATGCGCAGGCGCAAAAAATGAAGTGATGACGTGTCAACTTGTAAGCTTTCTAATTCGGTGTGTATTAATCACAGATGCTTCAAACAACTTTCTAAAGATCGTTGACATCTAGTGGAAGCAGTAGGAGTTGCGAACTGAATCCTTTCTCACTGTGGTATCTTTAAAACAATGACACTAAATAGTACAGTCACAAAATTCTCTTTTTTTTTATCTATTTTTCACAGGTTTTTGCCTGCAATATGAGTTTTGTTATACTTACAGACACCATTCAAACTGTTTTAGAAAATTCAGAGTGTTTTCTATCCGAATGTGTTAATAATATGCATATCCTAGCTTCTGAGTTGGTGTAGGAGGCAGTTAAAATTGGGCACATATTTCTTTCAAAATTCTCAATACTGCCCCCGTGGCCCGTAGAGGTTAAACATCAGATCTTAAACATCAGATCTTAAACATCCGATCTTAAACATCAGATCTTAAACATCAGACCTTAAACATCAGATCTTAAACATCAGATCTTAAACATCAGATCTTAAACATCAGATCTTAAACATCAGATCTTAAACATCAGACCTTAAACATCAGATCTTAAACATCAGACCTTAAACATCAGATCTTAAACATCAGATCTTAAACATCAGATCTTAAACATGTGATGTTAGTGATGTCAATACAGTGATGGAAAAAAGTATTTGATCCCCTGTTGATTTTGTACGTTTGCCCACTGACAAAGAAATTATCAGTCTATAATTTTAATGGTAGGTTTATTTGAACAGTGAGAGACAGAATAACAACAAAGAAAATTAGAAAAATGCATGTCAAAAATGTTATAAATTGATTTGCATTTTAATGAGGGAAATAAGTATTTGGCCCCTCTGCAAAACATGACTTAGTACAATCACAGATGTCAATACCCATCCACGACCAATTTCCAATGCCCTGGCTGAGGGAAGAAGGTTCTCACCCAAGATTTGACGGTACATGGCCCCATCCATTGTCCCTTTGATGCGGTGAAGTTGTCCTGTCCCCTTTGCAGAAAAACACCCCCAAAGCATAATGTTTCCACCTCCATGTTTGACTGTGGGGATGGTGTTCTTGGGGTCATAAGCAGCATTCCTCCTCCTCCAAACACGGCGATTTGAGTTGATGCCAAAGAGCTCAATTTTGGTCTCATCTAACCACAACACTTTCACCCAGTTGTCCTCTGAATCATTCAGATGTTCATTAGCAAACTTCAGACGGGCATGTATATGTGCTTTCTTGAGCAGGGGGACCTTGCGGGCACTGCAGGATTTCAGTCCTTCACGGCGTAGTCTGTTACCAATTGTTTTCTTGGTGACTATGGTCCCAGCTGCCTTGAGATCATTGACAAGATCCTCCCGTGTAGTTCTGGGCTGATTCCTCACCGTTCTCATGATCATTGCAACTCCACGAGGTGAGATCTTGCATGGAGCCCCAGGCCGAGGGAGACTGACAGTTATTTTGTGTTTCTTCCATTTGCGAATAATCGCACCAACTGTTGTCACCTTCTCACCAAGCTGCTTGGCGATGGTCTTGTAGCCCATTCCAGCCTTGTGTAGGTCTACAATCTTGTCCCTGACATCCTTGGAGAGCTCTTTGGTCTTGGCCATGGTGGAGAGTTTGGAATCTGATTGATTGATTTCTTCTGTGGACAGGGGTCTTTTATACAGGTAACAAACTGAGATTAGGAGGACTGCCTTTAAGAGTGTGCTCCTAATCTCAGCTCGTTACCTGTATAAAAGACACCTGGGAGCCAGAAATCTTTCTGATTGAGAGGGGGTCAAATACTTATTTCCCTCATTAAAATGCAAAGCAATTTATAACATTTTTGACATGCGTTTTTCTGGATTTTTTTGTTGTTATTCTGTCTCTCACTGTTCAAATACACCTACCATTAAAATTATAGACTGATCATTTCTTTGTCAGTGGGCAAACGTACAAAATCAACAGGGGATGAAATACTTTTTTCCCTCACTGTATGTACTGTGTATGTACTCCATGTTGGGTGTGTGAGTAGATAGAGGGTGTGTGTGTGTGTGTTGAAGCCTGGTAGTGAGTGCTGTATGGTAAAGTCAATACCAGAACACAGCTGGAGGACACATGCAGTAGAGGGGAGAGAACAGGGCCCTGAGATGTGGTGAGCATTCCAATGGTGATGGTGTGTGTGTGTGTGTGTGTGTGTGTGTGTGTGTGTGTGTGTGTGTGTGTGTGTGTGTGTGTGTGTGTGTGTGTGTGTGCACGTGTTTTGTGTGTGTCTGTGTGTGTGTGTGTGTGTGTGTGTGTGTGTGTGTGTGTGTGTGTGTGTGTGTGTGTGTGTGTGTGTGTGTGTGTGTGTGTGTGGGGGGGGGACATTGAGCATTACCCTTAAATCCCATTGGAATTGTGTGCTGTGGTAGTTGGTATAGAAAATGCTTCAGCCCTGGTCTCTGAGTGCTGTGGTAGTTGGTATAGGAAATGCTTCAGCCCTGGTCTCTGAGTGCTGTGGTAGTTGGTATAGGAAATGCTTCAGCCCTGGTCTCTGAGTGCTGTGGTAGTTGGTATAGGAAATGCTTCAGCCCTGGTCTCTGAGTGCTGTGGTAGTTGGTATAGGAATTGCTTCAGCCCTGGTCTCTGAGTGCTGCCTAATACCACTAGATTACATTTCTGTCCAAAATCAAATCAAATCACATTGTATTTGTCACATGCGCTGAATACAACAGTTGTAGACCTTACAGTGAAATGCTGAATACAACAGGTGTAGTAGACCTCACAGTGAAATGCTGAATACAACAGGTGTAGACCTCACAGTGAAATGCTGAATACAACAGGTGTAGTAGACCTCACAGTGAAATGCTGAATACAACAGGTGTAGTAGACCTCACAGTGAAATGCTGAATACAACAGGTGTAGTAGACCTCACAGTGAAATGCTGAATACAACAGGTGTAGTAGACCTCACAGTGAAATGCTGAATACAACAGGTGTAGTAGACCTCACAGTGAAATGCTGAATACAACAGGTGTAGTATACCTCACAGTGAAATGCTGAATACAACAGGTGTAGACCTCACAGTGAAATGCTGAATACAACAGGTGTAGTAGACCTTACAGTGAAATGCTGAATACAACAGGTGTAGTAGACCTCACAGTGAAATGCTGAATACAACAGGTGTAGTAGACCTCACAGTGAAACGCTGAATACAACAGGTGTAGTAGACCTCACAGTGAAATGCTGAATACAACAGGTGTAGTAGACCTCACAGTGAAATGCTGAATACAACAGGTGTAGACCCCACAGTGAAATGCTGAATACAACAGGTGTAGTAGACCTCACAGTGAAATGCTGAATACAACAGGTGTAGTAGACCTCACAGTGAAATGCTGAATACAACAGGTGTAGTAGACCTCACAGTGAAATGCTGAATACAACAGGTGTAGTAGACCTCACAGTGAAATGCTGAATACAACAGGTGTAGTAGATCTTACAGTGAAATGCCGAATACAACAGGTGTAGTAGACCTTACAGTGAAATGCTGAATACAACAGGTGTAGTAGACCTCACAGTGAAATGCCGAATACAACAGGTGTAGTAGACCTCACAGTGAAATGCTGAATACAACAGGTGTAGTAGACCTCACAGTGAAATGCTGAATACAACAGGTGTAGTAGACCTCACAGTGAAATGCTGAATACAACAGGTGTAGTAGACCTCACAGTGAAATGCTGAATACAACAGGTGTAGTAGACCTTACAGTGAAATGCTGAATACAACAGGTGTAGTAGACCTCACAGTGAAATGCTGAATACAACAGGTGTAGTAGACCTCACAGTGAAAAACCCAAATGCTGAATACAACAGGTGTAGTAGACCTCACAGTGAAATGCTGAATACAACAGGTGTAGTAGACCTCACAGTGAAATGCTGAATACAACAGGTGTAGTAGACCTCACAGTGAAATGCTGAATACAACAGGTGTAGTAGACCTCACAGTGAAATGCTGAATACAACAGGTGTAGTAGACCTCACAGTGAAATGCTGAATACAACAGGTGTAGTAGACCTTACAGTGAAATGCTGAATACAACAGGTGTAGTAGACCTTACAGTGAAATGCTGAATACAACAGGTGTAGTAGACCTCACAGTGAAATGCTGAATACAACAGGTGTAGTAGACCTCACAGTGAAATGCTGAATACAACAGGTGTAGTAGACCTCACAGTGAAATGCTGAATACAACAGGTGTAGTAGACCTTACAGTGAAATGCTGAATACAACAGGTGTAGTAGACCTTACAGTGAAATGCTGAATACAACAGGTGTAGTAGACCTCACAGTGAAATGCTGAATACAACAGGTGTAGTAGACCTCACAGTGAAATGCTGAATACAACAGGTGTAGTAGACCTCACAGTGAAATGCTGAATACAACAGGTGTAGTAGACCTTACAGTGAAATGCTGAATACAACAGGTGTAGTAGACCTCACAGTGAAATGCTGAATACAACAGGTGTAGTAGACCTCACAGTGAAATGCTGAATACAACAGGTGTAGTAGACCTTACAGTGAAATGCTGAATACAACAGGTGTAGTAGACCTTACAGTGAAATGCTGAATACAACAGGTGTAGTAGACCTTACAGTGAAATGCTGAATACAACAGGTGTAGTAGACCTCACAGTGAAATGCTGAATACAACAGGTGTAGTAGACCTCACAGTGAAATGCTGAATACAACAGGTGTAGTAGACCTCACAGTGAAATGCTGAATACAACAGGTGTAGTAGACCTTACAGTGAAATGCTGAATACAACAGGTGTAGTAGACCTCACAGTGAAATGCTGAATACAACAGGTGTAGTAGACCTCACAGTGAAATGCTGAATACAACAGGTGTAGTAGACCTTACAGTGAAATGCTGAATACAACAGGTGTAGTAGACCTTACAGTGAAATGCTGAATACAACAGGTGTAGGTAGACCTCACAGTGAAATGCTGAATACAACAGGTGTAGTAGACCTCACAGTGAAATGCTGAATACAACAGGTGTAGTAGACCTTACAGTGAAATGCTGAATACAACAGGTGTAGTAGACCTTACAGTGAAATGCTGAATACAACAGGTGTAGTAGACCTCACAGTGAAATGCTGAATACAACAGGTGTAGTAGACCTCACAGTGAAATGCTGAATACAACAGGTGTAGTAGACCTCACAGTGAAATGCTGAATACAACAGGTGTAGTAGACCTCACAGTGAAATGCTGAATACAACAGGTGTAGTAGACCTTACAGTGAAATGCTGAATACAACAGGTGTAGTAGACCTTACAGTGAAATGCTGAATACAACAGGTGTAGTAGACCTCACAGTGAAATGCTGAATACAACAGGTGTAGTAGACCTCACAGTGAAATGCTGAATACAACAGGTGTAGTAGACCTCACAGTGAAATGCTGAATACAACAGGTGTAGACCTCACAGTGAAATGTTTACTTACAAACCTTTAACCAACAATACAGTTTAAAGAAATTAAGAGTTCAGAAAACATTTACTACATTTAAAAAAAGATCAAACTATAAAAAAGCAATAGCGAATCCAAATGCAGGGAGTACCGGTACCAAGTCAATGTGTGGGGGTACAGGTTAGTAATGAGGCTATTTACAGGGGGTACAGGTTAGTAATGAGGCTATTTACAGGGGGTACAGGTTAGTAATGAGGCTATTTACAGGGGGTACAGGTTAGTAATGAGGCTATTTACAGGGGGTACAGGTTAGTAATGAGGCTATTTACAGGGGGTACAGGTTAGTAATGAGGCAATATACAGGGGGTACAGGTTAGTAATGAGGCTATATACAGGGGGTACAGGTTAGTAATGAGGCTATATACAGGGGGTACAGGTTAGTAATGAGGCTATTTACAGGGGGTACAGGTTAGTAATGAGGCTATTTACAGGGGGTACAGGTTAGTTGAGGTGATTGATGTAATTGGTACATGTAGGGGTAAAGTGGCTATGCATGGATAACAAACTGTGACTGGCAG
Organism: Salmo trutta; assembly: GCF_901001165.1. Lineage (NCBI taxonomy): Eukaryota > Metazoa > Chordata > Actinopteri > Salmoniformes > Salmonidae > Salmo > Salmo trutta. The sequence continues at coordinate 89,842,973 of NC_042969.1, read as the reverse complement.
CAGTGTAAAAACAACATTATAAGTGAGAAATAGGCATTGGTCTGAAACCGAAAAAGAAAGGAAATTCACATGGGCACCACGATGCCTACTCCACCCGTGCTCTACCAAGGTTTTATAGCACCACCATGCCTACTCCACCCGTGCTCTACCAAGGTTTTATAGCACCACCATGCCTACTCCACCCATGCTCTACCAAGGTTTTATAGCACCACCATGCCTACTCCACCCATGCTCTACCAAGGTTTTATAGCACCACCATGCCTACTGCACCCGTGCTCTACCAAGGTTTTATAGCACCACCATGCCTACTCCACCCATGCTCTACCAAGGTTTTACAGCACCACGATGCCTACTGCACCCGTGCTCTACCAAGGTTTTACAGCACCACAATGCCTACTCCACCCATGCTCTACCAAGGTTTTACAGCACCACGATGCCTACTGCACCCATGCTCTACCAAGGTTTTACAGCACCACAATGCCTACTGCACCCATGCTCTACCAAGGTTTTACAGCACCACAATGCCTATTCCACCAATGCTCTACCAAGGTTTTACAGCACCACAATGCCTACTGCACCCATGCTCTACCAAGGTTTTACAGCACCACAATGCCTACTCCACCCATGCTCTACCAAGGCTGTACAGCACCACAATGCCTACTCCACCCATGCTCTACCAAGGTTTTACAGCACCACCATGCCTACTGCACCCATGCTCTACCAAGGTTTTACAGCACCACAATGCCTACTCCACCCATGCTCTACCAAGGTTTTACAGCACCACGATGCCTACTCCACCCATGCTCTACCAAGGCTGTACAGCACCACAATGCCTACTCCACCCATGCTCTACCAAGCACACCGCTGTGACCTACTACAGTAGCCATGCTTGTCTATTGTACTTCAAACTATGTGAAGGCAGGTCACTTAGGATTCAAACCTTCTCAAACTGACTCATTCACACTGTTTAGAGGAGGTGCTTCCACAATAATGTGATTTGTTCCACATACCAGGTAAATTATTGGATTCTTTACACACCATACAAATCCCATTCCACTACCTTTTCAATTTATTTAAAACATTTTATTATTATATGAAAACACTTTGCTTTTATACTTACAAGACCATCATGCTTGATTGAGCTGTTTTGTCTTTTAGTAATGTATTTAAACCTGTATTTTAGTAATACATGCAACTGAGAAAACGTATATATTTCATAACATCATTGTTTGGTTAGTAGGTACCCAGCATAACAACGGGTGGTGTTGTGTTGGACACCGTCTCTCATATACTGTAGATATACAGATATAGAGGTCTACAGAGCCTGTCTGCAGTCCTGATTTCTGGAAACATTAGCTGGCCACAAACAGGCTGGCCGCAAACAGGTGGGCCACAAACAGGCTGGCCGCAAACAGGCTGGGGGCAAACAGGCTGGCCGCAAACAGGCGGGGGGCAAACAGGCTGGCCGCAAACAGGCTGGCCGCAAACAGGCTGGCCACAAACAGGCTGGCCACAAACAGGCTGGCCACAAACAGGCGGGGGGCAAACAGGCGGGGGGCAAACAGGCTGGCCACAAACAGGCTGGCCACAAACAGGCGGGGGGCAAACAGGCGGGGGGCAAACAGGCTGGCCGCAAACAGGCTGGCCACAAACAGGCGGGGGGCAAACATGCAGGGGGCAAACAGGTGGGGGCAAACAGGCAGGGGCAAACAGGCGGGGGGCAAACAGGCTGGCCGCAAACAGGCTGGGGGCAAACAGGCTGGGGGAAAACAGGCGGGGGGCAAACAGGCAGGGGGCAAACAGGCGGGGGGCAAACAGGCGGGGGGCAAACAGGCTGGCCACAAGCAGGCGAGGGGCAAACAGGCGGGGCCACGAACAGGCGGGGGGCAAACAGGCGGGGGGCAAACAGGCGGGTCACAAACAGGCGGGGCCACAAACAGGCGAGGGGCAAACAGGCGGAGGGCAAACAGGCGGGGGGCAAACAGGCGAGGCCACAAACAGGCGGGGGGCAAACAGGCTGGCCGCAAACAGGCGGGGGTCAAACAGGCGGGGCCACAAACAGGCGAGGGGCAAACAGGCGGGGGGCAAACAGGCGGGGGGGCAAACAGGCGGGGGGGCAAACAGGCGAGGGTCAAACAGGCGGGGCCACAAACAGGCGGGGGGCAAACAGGCAGGGGGCAAACAGGCTGGCCGCAAACAGGCGGGGGGCAAACAGGCTGGCCGCAAACAGGCGGGGGGCAAACAGGCGGGGGGCAAACAGGCGGTGCCACAAACAGGCGGGGGGCAAACAGGCGGGGGGCAAACAGGCGGGGGGCAAACAGGCGAGGGGCAAACAGGCGGGGTCACAAACAGGCGGGGGCAAACAGGCGGGGGGCAAACAGGCAGGGGGCAAACAGGCGGGGGGCAACAGGCGAGGGGCAAACAG
>NC_042969.1:89793048-89838048 GCF_901001165.1 Salmo trutta | reverse complement strand
CCATATTGACTGATACCTGATCCTGGTCCAGAATACACAGGGTTTATCTCTCCCCATATTGACTGATCCTGGTCCTGGTCCAGAATACACAGGGTTTATCTCTCCCCATATTGACTGATCCTGGTCCTGGTCCAGAATACACAGGGTTTATCTCTCCCCAAATTGACTGATACCATTCAGTTCAATTACAAAAAAAGACAATACAAGTAAAAGTTGCCTAGTAAAATTTTAATGCAGAGTGCCAGGTCTCTGTCCATTCAGAGACATCAGTATCAAGCCTGTCTGTCAGAGTGCCAGGTCTCTGTCCATTCAGAGACATCAGTATCAAGCCTGTCTGTCAGAGTGCCAGGTCTCTGTCCATTCAGAGACATCAGTATCAAGCCTGTCTGTCAGAGTGCCTGGTCTCTGTCCATTCAGAGACATCAGTATTAAGCCTGTCTGTCAGTCTGGACTTCATCACATCATCTTGCTGGTCTCCATGTTCTGGCTGCATACATGTTTCTGTGAACACATACACACAGTCACTGTTCTATTACCAGTGGTAGTTAGGGACAGGTGATATCTGAAACACACAGTCACTGTTCTATTACCAGTGGTAGTTAGGGATAGGTGATATCTGAAACACAGACTGGCACAGTAGCAAGGTTTCCATCCAATTTGGCGACATATTTTCATGCAATGATTCTAAAATCTGCATAAAAACAATATGGACATTTTCCCACCAGAGATGTTTCCATCAAATGTACTGGTTTCGGATAAAAAGCTGTGTGTGTGATGACGTAGTGCACATAAAAATACCTTTTGCAGTTACAGTGCCATGTACCAAATAAAAAATACAAATTAGTTTCCATCATATTTTACACTCTTATAGTGAATGGTTCAAGTCTGGTACGCTCTGGCCAACAGCTGACAGATACAGTGGGGGTAAAGCCTCCATGATGGCATGATTATGGACTAAAGAGAGAGATTATTTATACATGTCAAATAGCAGCAAAGTATCGATCATCATGTCACCAAAAGAAGAATCTTGATATTTATTGGACAGGAGGATCAATACCATCACCTTGCCCATTCACCACCCTGGGAAGTTCATCAGAACTGATTTCATCTGTAGCCTGATAATCTGCATGGTTTCCTGAGTCGTAGTGGGACGACCACACAGCATGTAATCAAGACTCCACAGTTACTTTGATTCGATGGTTAGTATATTAATATTTGTGCATAAAAGTGTTTCCACCGCAATTTGTCACATAAATAATTTCATTGACACAAAAAGATGCCACCCTGTCTAGCGCATTTTGTTTTGTCGACATTTGGAAAGTTTACCGACAAATGTGCTGTTTCCATCAGGCCTGTCATGACATTTTTTTATCTACCATGTTCTTTACTCGCATGAAAAGGTTGGATGGAAACCTGGTTAAAATGTTGAAGAACAAGTCAGATAAAACCCACCAAATTATGGTCTCTGCATCAAACTACTGAGGCTGCCGTCTGGCAACCTACCCAATTATGGTCTCTGCATCAAACTACTGAGGCTTCCATCTGGCAACCTACCCAATTATGGTCTCTGCATCAAACTACTGAGGCTTCCATCTGGCAACCTACCCAATTATGGTCTCTGCATCAAACTACTGAGGCTGCCGTCTGGCAACCTACCCAATTATGGTCTCTGCATCAAACTACTGAGGCTTCCATCTGGCAACCTACCCAATTATGGTCTCTGCATCAAACTACTGAGGCTTCCGTCTGACAACCCACCCAATTATGGTCTCTGCATCAAACTACTGAGGCTTCTGTCTGGCAACCCACCCAATTATGGTCTCTGCATCAAACTACTGAGGCTTCCGTCTGGCAACCTACCCAATTATGGTCTCCGCATCAAACTACTGAGGCTTCCGTCTGACAACCCACCCAATTATGGTCTCTGCATCAAACTACTGAGGCTTCCGTCTGGCAACCCACCCAATTATGGTCTCTGCATCCAACTACTGAGGCTTCCGTCTGGCAACCTACCCAATTATGGTCTCTGCATCAAACTACTGAGGCTTCCGTCTGGCAACCTACCCAATTATGGTCTCTGCATCAAACTACTGAGGCTTCCGTCTGGCAACCTACCCAATTATGGTCTCTGCATCAAACTACTGAGGCTTCCGTCTGGCAACCTACCCAATTATGGTCTCTGCATCAAACTACTGAGGCTTCCGTCTGGCAACCCACCCAATTATGGTCTCTGCATCAAACTACTGAGGCTTCCGTCTGGCAACCTACCCAATTATGGTCTCTGCATCAAACTACTGAGGCTTCCGTCTGGCAACCTACCCAATTATGGCCTCTGCATCAAACTACTGAGGCTTCCGTCTGACAACCTACCCAATTATAGTCTCTGCATCAAACTACTGAGGCTTCCGTCTGGCAACCTACCCAATTATGGTCTCTGCATCAAACTACTGAGGCTTCCTTCTGGCAACCTACCCAATTATGGTCTCTGCATCAAACTACTGAGGCTTCCGTCTGGCAACCCACCCAATTATGGTCTCTGCATCAAACTACTGAGGCTTCCGTCTGGCAACCTACCCAATTATGGTCTCTGCATCAAACTACTGAGGCTTCCGTCTGGCAACCCACCCAATTATGGTCTCTGCATCAAACTACTGAGGCTTCCATCTGGCAACCTACCCAATTATGGTCTCTGCATCAAACTACTGAGGCTTCCTTCTGGCAACCTACCCAATTATGGTCTCTGCATCAAACTACTGAGGCTTCAGTCTGGCAACCCACCCAATTATGGTCTCTGCATCAAACTACTGAGGCTTCCATCTGGCAAAATCATCTCCAGTCCATCTGTAGAAAGAGGCAGAGTTGAGACAGAGTTCATCAGTGACATGTGGAATGAAAAGGGTGTTGTTTTACTGGACATTTGTGCTGTATGGTGTTATTAGTAATCACCTCATTGTGGGTGTGTTGAGTGCCAGGTCTCTCTGCATCTCATGCCTCTGTGAACATATACACACAGTCACTGTTATATTACCAGTGGCAGTTAGGGACAGGTGAATCTGACACACAAACAGGTACTATGTTGAAGTTTGGAACAGATCATACTAAACCTACCGAATTCTGTTCTTCCAATCGATGGCCTTTGGTGAGCAGATAAGAGGTGAGGTCTTTCCAGAGCCCCGTTGATGGGTTTAGCAGTGTAGATCAACTCCTGGCCCCTCATCAAAGATACTGGTCAGTCACACACACAGCCATGTTTCACCATTGGCTTATCAAATGTATCAACGTAATGAACCTTCTGTATTTGTACAAATGATGTGTCTGTGAAATGTGTTGCCCTGACAGGTGAAGGTTGCTGGCCAGGTGCTTCCAACATGTGTCTGACTGTTCCAGTCATATGAATGCTCACAGTGAGGTTATGACTGACTGTTCCAGTCATATGAATGTTCACAGTGAGGTCATGTCTGACTGTTCCAGTCATATGAATGTTCACAGTGAGGTCATGTCTGACTGTTCCAGTCATATGCATGTTCACAGTGAGGGTCTTGTCTGACTGTTCCAGTCATATGAATGTTCACAGTGAGGGTCATGTCTGACTGTTCCAGTCATATGAATGTTCACAGTGAGGGTCATGTCTGACTGTTCCAGTCATATGAATGTTCACAGTGAGGGTCATGTCTGACTGTTCCAGTCATATGAATGCTCACAGTGAGGGCATGTCTGCATGATGCTGATGAGGGCCCTCTTGCTGGTCTTCTCTATGCTTCTCTATGGCTGTCTTGTTGAGTAATTGTCTGGCTGTTGTAAACATCCCCTAGAGTCTCACTGTAACAGATAGAATCAGTCACATTCCATAATGGGATAATGTTTGCATCCCAAATGACTCCCTAGTCCCTATGTAGTGCACACCTTTTGACTAGGGCCCATTGATTAGTACACTACACAGGGAGCAGGGTGCTGTTTCAGACACAACAAGTGTGTTATGTTATGCAAGTAATATTATCCTATATTACCACATAACTGTCACCTTAAGAGAGTTTATACATTGCCCCTGGTCTAACTGTCACCTTAAGAGAGTTTATACATTACCCCTGGTCTAACTGTCATCTTAAGAGAGGTTATACATTGCCCCTGGTCTAACTGTCCCTGTAAGAGAGGTTATACATTACCCCTGGTCTAACTGTCACCTTAAGAGAGGTTATACATTACCCCTGGTCTAACTGTCACCTTAAGAGAGGTTTTCATTGCCCCTGGTCTAACTGTCATCTTAAGAGAGGTTATACATTGCCCCTGGTCTAACTGTCACCTTAAGAGAGGTTATACATTGCCACTTGTCTAACTGTCACCTTAAGAGAGGTTATACATTACCCCTGGTTTAACTGTCCCTGTTAGAGAGGTTATACATTACCCCTGGTTTAACTGTCCCTGTAAGAGAGGTTATACATTACCCCTGGTCTAACTGTCATTTTAAGAGAGTTTATACATTACCCCTGGTCTAACTGTCATCTTAAGAGAGGTTATACATTGCCCCTGGTCTAACTGTCCCTGTTAGAGAGGTTATACATTACCCCTGGTCTAACTGTCCCTGTTAGAGAGGTTATACATTACCCCTGGTCTAACTGTCATCTTAAGAGAGTTTATACATTACCCCTGGTCTAACTGTCATCTTAAGAGAGGTTATACATTGCCCCTGGTCTAACTGTCCCTGTAAGAGAGGTTATACAATAACCCTGGTCTAACTGTCACCTTAAGAGAAGTTATACATTACCCCTGGTCTAACTGTCACCTTAAGAGAGGTTATACATTACCCCTGGTCTAACTGTCATCTTAAGAGAGGTTATACATTACCCCTGGTCTAACTGTCATCTTAAGAGAGGTTATACATTGCCCCTGGTCTAACTGTCACCTTAAGAGAGTTTATACATTACCCCTGGTCTAACTGTCCCTGTAAGAGAGGTTATACATTACCCCTGGTCTAACTGTCACCTTAAGAGAGTTTATACATTGCCCCTGGTCTAACTGTCACCTTAAGAGAGTTTATACATTACCCCTGGTCTAACTGTCACCTTAAGAGAGTTTATACATTACCCCTGGTCTAACTGTCACCTTAAGAGAGTTTATACATTGCCCCTGGTCTAACTGTCCCTGTAAGAGAGGTTATACATTACCCCTGGTCTAACTGTCACCTTAAGAGAGTTTATACATTGCCCCTGGTCTAACTGTCACCTTAAGAGAGGTTATACATTGCCCCTGGTCTAACTGTCACCTTAAGAGAGGTTATACATTGCCCCTGGTCTAACTGTCCCTGTAAGAGAGGTTATACATTACCCCTGGTCTAACTGTCACCTTAAGAGAGTTTATACATTGCCCCTGGTCTAACTGTCACCTTAAGAGAGGTTATACATTGCCACTTGTATTGTTTATAAGAGTTTATTGAATCTATGCATTTTCATAGTGAAGATACAGCTTTGATAATCTAGACGTAAAACATTGTTCCCTCTTTTCTACTTCAGCGTCTGTCAGACTGATACCTAATCCCACATGTAATCATTGACCAGCATTACCCTATTCCCTGTATAGTGCACTCTTCTTGATGTAAGCCCTATGGGCCCTGGTCAAAAGTAGTGCACTCTAAAGGGAGTCGGGTGTGTCGTGGGACACATGCCATTTGGGTGTTTTGACTCTCGCCCACTTGTTTGTTTAGTGACAGTTGGCCTTCATGCTTCTCCTATCTGGTTTAGGGTGATGTCATCCTGCCGTTTAGCCAGGTAAACTCAACACTTTTTATGTTTCGTAGTAGTACCGAAACGAGAGAGAGAGATAGAGAGAGAGAGGAAGAGAGAGAGACAGAGACAGAGAGAGAGAGATAAAGAGAGAAAGAGAAAGAGAGAGAGAGACAGAGAGAGAGAGAGAGAGAGAGCTAATTCAATTCCAGGTAATATTTCATGCATTTAGATGTTTATTAAAAACAATCAACAAATGACCAAAGTAGCAGCTATTTCCAGGGAGGTAGAACATTAATGTTGAACACCAGTTGATTTCAGGGAGGTGGGAACATTAATGTTGAACACCAGTTGTTTCCAGGGAGGTGGGAACATTAATGTTGAACACCAGTTGTTTCCAGGGAGGTGGGAACATTAATGTTGAACACCAGTTGTTTCCAGGGAGGTGGATAGTGGGAACATTAATGCTGAACACCAGTTGTTTCCAGGGAGGTGGATAGTGGGAACATTAATGTTGAATACCAGTTGTTTCCAGGGAGGTGGAACATTAATGTTGAACACCAGTTGTTTCCAGGGAGGTGGGAACATTAATGTTGAACACCAGTTGTTTCCAGGGAGGTGGAACATTAATGTTGAACACCAGTTGTTTCCAGGGAGGTGGTTAGTGGGAACATTAATGCTGAACACCAGTTGTTTCCAGGGAGGTGGGAACATTAATGCTGAACACCAGTTGTTTCCAGGGAGGTGGGAACATTAATGTTGAACACCAGTTGTTTCCAGGGAGGTGGATAGTGGGAACATTAATGTTGAACACCTGGAGGTGACAACATCCCCTTCCCCATATGCTCCCCTAGACACAACTACAACAACATAACCAGCAACTCCTGCAGCTCTGTCGGAAGCTGGGTCTGTACATAGTCAATGGTAGGTTTCGAGGGGACTCCTGCGGTAGGTACACCTATAGCTCATGTCTTGGCAGTTGTACTCTAGACTACTTTATCATTGACCTCAACCCAGAGTCTCTCAGAGCGTTCACAGTCAGCCCACTGACACCCTTATCAGATCACAGAAAAATCACAGTCTTCTTTAACAGAGCAATACTCAATCATGAGGCATCAAAGACAAAGGAACTGAATAATATTAAGAAGTGCTATAGATGGAAAGAACATAGTGTGGAAACCTACCAAAAAACAAATAGCCAACAACAAATTCAATCCCTATTAGACAACTTCCTGGACAAAACATTCCACTGTAATAGTGAAGGTGTAAACTTGGCAGTAGAAAACCTAAACAGTATTTTTGAATTCTCAGCTTCTCTATCAAATCTAAAAATTGCAAGCAGACAACCTAAGAAAATTAACAACAAGACAAATGGTGTGATGAATAAAGCAAAAACCTAAGAAAGAAATTGAGAAACCTGTCCAACCAAAAACACAGAGACCCAGAAAACCTGAAGAAGCAACAGCACGTCAGAAATCAGCTCAATGCAATGGAAGAATCCATAGAATCTAACCACTTCTTGTGAAATTGGAAAATGCTAAACAAACAACAACATCAAGGGCTATCTGTCCAAAACAGAGATGTATGGATAAACCACTTACATTTTTGTCATTTAGCAGACGCTCTTATCCAGAGCAACTTACAGTATTGAATGCATACATTTCATACATTTAACTTAATTTCATGCATGTTTTGTACTGACCCCCCATGGGAATCAAACCCACAACCCTAGCATTGCAAACACCATGCTCTACCAACTGAGCCACAGGGATTTGTCCTTCTCCAATATGTGTGGCTCTATAACAACAAGACAAACAGAAAAAACACGTGCAGTGGTTCTTCCTGTAAAAGTTGCGTCATACTACAACACACCTTGCGGGCTGCCACAGAATTCTATGGCACGTTATTTAATTGTCAGCCATTGTTACCATTAATGCTTGTTAGTTTGACCACCAAAGGGAATATTTGAGAAGCATTTGATAGTCTTCAATATTGGCTGTACTAGAGAATTTAAAACATTATTTTTTTTTAAACATAGTATATTGGATTGATTTTAAGAAATGTACCTTAAATAATTTGATTAATATTATGATGTTTCTATTCCAAGAAAAATTAAACCCTCAGGGTTTCTGTTATGAAAATTTGGCGCTGTACAACGTGACCAGGCTACTAAGTGACTGTGAGTGAATCCTAACATTTCTACACACTAATTGTAATCTAACCAATACCCAAACGGAGATTCAGTGAAAATAAAAATCTCATTGATTTCTCAAAACCTGTCCCCACTATAGGAATATTTTGAAGATAAATATTACACAACGCAGAGGACGAGAGGACTAGCATTAACCATCAATAGGGAAATATCAAATAACATTTGTTTAGAATCTGTGGAATGTCTGTCCTGGACTGTCAAGTCCTGACCCGAGTAAGATGTCATTTTCTATAGTAGAGTAGGTCAGGGTGTGACAGGGGGTGTTTTGGGTTTATCTATGTTTTATATTTATATGTTTTAGTTCTAGTTTTTCTATTTCTATGTTGGGGTTGTTTGGGTTGATCTCCAATTGGAGGCAGCTGATCCTCGTTGCCTCTGATTGGAGATCATATTTAAGTAGGGGTTTTTCTTCCTGGGTTTTTGTGGGTAGTTGTTTTTTGTTTAGTGTATGTCACCTGACGGAACTGTTGTCAGTCGTTTTGTTGTTTTGTTAAAGTTTATTCATTAAGAGTAAATATGACCACTATACACACTGCACCTTGGTCCCCTTTATACGACCCACGTTACAGTCATGCACAAAGTCTGGAGCAGGATACTTGTTATTTGGCCATTGGCCCAGTTGTACTAAAATGACTTCTGATTGGTCAACCCCAGGCTAGGGTGTGTGTGTGTGTGGTGTGTGTGTGGGGGGGGGGGTTATAAATTACATCCTGTTTCTTTGTTCTGTGGAGAATCACTGAGGACAGGGAAGACTGAACATCTACTTCTCAGCATAACATCTATGATTTGTCCTTTTCAAATAAAGCTTTTTTTCTACCCCGGATTTGCTTTGGGGTCTGTGTTATTGAAGAATAACATCAACTGCTAACACCATGCTTGTCTCAGAGCAGCGTGAAACGGTGCTGAAATAGTTGACCACAGGCTATTGCTTCAAATCCTATTATAACTATTGGATGACTTTGGGTGTTCCAGTAAGCAACAATTTATTGCCTTCATTAGCCTACTTTATTCCAATATTTTTGTTATTCAGTGATATTTATTCCCATAGTAATTTGTTATGGATCCATGCAGACGTGGTTAGAAAACAATGCATTTGGTGGACTCGAAAGATCCATTTATCTTGTCCCATTGCTGAAACTCCCGTACGGCCTCGGGATAGGCGAAGGTTGAGAGCCGTGCATCCTCCGAAACACAACCCTGCCAAGCCGCGCTGCTTCTTGCACGCTTAACCCTGAAGACAGCCGCACCAATATGTCGGAGGAAACACTGTACACCTGACGACCATGTCAGCGTGCATGCGCCCGGCCCACCACAAGGAGTCACTAAAGCGCGATGGGACAAAGACATCTCGGCCAAACCTTCCCCTAACCCAGGCCAATTGTGTGTCGTCTCATGGGTATCGAACCAGCATCTGTAGCAATGCAGAGTGCACTGCAATGCAGTGGCAGACCGCTGCGTCACTAGGGAGTCCCCATCCACAAAATGTTTAATGCTGACTAATGCTGATCAAAGTATCAAAATACTAAAATACTACTTAAACAGGACTCAAAGAATTTAAATGAAATGTAAATTGTATTTTTTGACCACAGAAACAATGACAAAATATGGAAAAATAAATTAAAAACGAAATGTTAATTATATAATCATCTTCCAGAGAATAGCCACAATCGTCCCGAGCCCCAAGTAATACATTTGGTCCAGATAACTCACACCGGAGTCGGCCCGAGCTCAATCCCCCATCCTAGCCATAAGTAATACTGCCGAAAGGCGGCCCAGACTCAGACCACATGACGTCAGCCGGAATCGGCCCAGATCCACTGGGCTAGCTGGAGATGGACTCACTGATGTTTAAAGATGATAAGCGATCGTCAAAGGCAATCAACTTTGCTCTAGTCACGGTCAGAAGACTTATGGAAAGGCTCTGTAAGACATTTTATATGTAATTATTATTATTATAAAATAATCTGAATGTTATCCATGTGTGTTCTCTTGGTTTGTACTGTTCTGTAGTTTCGAGCCAATGATTTGTATGACAAACAAAGACCTTTGCGTCCTGCAGGCCCAGGCATAGATCAAAGCTGGCGAGACATTCAATGACATCATCAAGGGATGTGCTGTACCCTATGTCAGAGAGGTGTTTTTGGGACTACATCGTGTCTATTGTCCTGCTAATAGCCGTTGTGAAAACATGTTTTCAAAAGGCCTCCAGGGCCGACATAGAAGATCCTTAGTTTTTCCCCCTTCCACTTGCCTCTTCTGTTTATTCCCATAGTAATTTGTTATGGCTTGCATTGCAAATGAGGGCATAAACTGGGTCAAGACGCCAGCAGAGTATATAAACATCTGCATGTTTGCCTGGCATGGATTGTGACTCCATCTCGTTTCTCACCCACTTCAATGCCGCCTGACTCTCAACCAATGACGTGACTCTCCTCCAATAATTACATTTAGAGGATTGGAGGATTCTACATTAATATCTAAGCAACATTTTCATTAGGATCTGAGAGAATATCTAAGGGGCTTTTATATCATTATAATGCAGGGTTAATAATAATAATAATAATAATGATAATAATAATAATAATGACAATAATGATAATAACAATGCTGATAACGATAATAATAATAATGATGATGATGATAATAATAATAACAACAATGATAATAATGATACTAACAATGATAATAATGATAATAATGATAATTATAATAATAATGATGATAATAATAACAATAATGATAATGGTGATAGTGATGATGATGATAATAATAATAACAGTAATAACAACAATAATAATTCTAATAATAATAATAATAATAATGATAATAATAATCATTCAAATAATAATAATGGCTTTGTAAATAAGGATGCATTATGAAAGGAAATGCATAAGAGATGGTAGTATATATTTTTATTTATCACAATTTTCTTAAACCAATTTTGATCTTTAATGCGGGGCCAACAGACCAGTTCCTTACTTTTCTTCTCTTTTTTTTTACTGAAAATTGCAACCAACTTTCTTTGGCTTGTTTAAAAATAATATTTTGAAGATCATTTTGTTTCAAATAACCAAAAGTGAGTGATTGTAATCTGATAAAGGGAAAAGGGCTGTTATTGAACATGGGGTGAGACATTCTTACTAATTTGCAAATAAAGCCAGTTTGTTATTTATTATTATTTATTTCTGTTTTTAGAGCGAGTGAAACCAAAATCCCACTGTGCCTATTTGTCAGTCCACATGTCAAGTGTAATTCCCCCATTGTATCGACCCAAGTTCTGTCTTAACTCCAGGACCACCAACAGTTTTTGTTGTTGTTGCCTGATGCAGGACTCTTGTGCCAGAGGAGAGACTCTCAGGCTGAAAACACCTCAATTAATTTACGAAAATATAGTCCATTTGTGCCACAGTTCAGACTACTGATAGATCAGCGTTCTAACCTTGTGATAGTGTGATGCAGAGACAGAATGCCACCATCTACCACTAACGGTCACGGCATAAGCTCCTAACTTTTAAAGGAAGAACCACTGTACATGATCAAATACAAGTCTTAGAATCAACTATTAAAGACTACCAGAATCCACTGGATTCTCCAATTACATTGAATGAACTATAGGAAGAAGAAAAAACCCTCCAATTCAAAAAGGCCTGTGGGGTTGATGGTATCCTAAATTAAATGATAAAACATACAGACCACAAATTCCAATTGGCTATACTTAAACTCTTTAACATCCTCAGCTCTGGCATCTTCCCCAATATTTGGAAGCAAGGACTGATCACCCCAATCCACAAAAGTGGAGACAAATTAGACCCCAATAACTACCGGGGAAAAACAGCAACCTTGGGAAAATCCTCTGCATTATCATTAACAGCAGACTCATTTCCTCAGCGACACTGATCACTTGGATCAGTGTAAACACTAAATCAATTATAAATAATCCTAGAGGCTATTCTAATGATACAAGTGTAAAGCCTTTATTACTGCAAAGCAAAGATTAAAAACATATGAATTTGTGAAATTGTTTACTTGGCATGTCGTTGCATGAGGCTTGGTGCTCACGGATTCAGTAGATTATTAAACAAATAGAAGCAGGATCTGTCTTATTTCTGTAGATATATTGATGATTTATAAAGCCAGGCACATTTAACAGTTAGGATATTGATTTGAGACCTAATTATGTTATGGTTTCCTCTCTCCTCTCTTTTCTTAGACAATAAGTCAAGGGCTGTTTTCTCATCTCCTCCCTCTGCTGCTGCCTCCGCCGCATTGTTCTCAACACCAATATGCTGGTTAACTTTGCTAGTATTCACACAGCAACATGGTGTAGGAAAAGGTGCCAATTCAACAGCACACAGATGGGTTTCAGAACCGTGGACAGGGACCGCTATCCAACGAAGGAGAAAGTACATTTGTTATAAAATAATATAATTTTTATGAGTGTTGCACTATTGTTCTTACATAATATAACCATATACAATTTCAGTAGCACGTCTTAGACTGGTGGACTGTGTCATCCCCACAGCCTCCACAATGGATCAGTCCACTCAGACATGAACCAATCAGACAGGTGTCTTAGACTGGTGGACTGTGTCATCCCCACGGCCTCCACAATGGATCAGTCCACTCAGACAGGAACCAATCAGACAGGTATCTTGTACACCATGATATTATAATTATAACTTGTTTGCTACTGCTCGACTAAAGATATGTCGGTCGACCAACACTCTATCAACCAAACAATCGACCAGTTGACTAAATGGGGTAAGCCCTAGTGGCCTACTACTTCACAGATTAGCCTTTGTTGCTCCTAGACATTTCCACTTCACAATATCAGCATTGACAATTGACTTGGGTGCAGCTCTAGCAGGGCATAACGTTTGATGAACTGACTTGTTGGAAAGGTGGCATCCTATGACGGTGCCACATTGAAAGTCACTGAGCTCTTCAGTAAGGCCATTCTACTGCCAATGTTTGTCTATGGAGATTTTATACACCTGTCTGCAACGTGTATGGCTGAAATTGGCGGATCCAGTCATTTGAAGGGGTGCCCACATACTTTTGTATATATAGTGTACGTGTGACAGAGACTCTCCTCTCCAGCAAAGCTGTATTTTTGGCTCAACAGTCTTTGTCTTTGCCAAGGTCAGAACATAGTCAAATCACCACATTACTTAGTGTGCATTTCTTATTTAGAAATGTAGTGCAGTACTTGTACTACTATTGTTGGCATCAGTGGTTGTATATATATATATATATATATATATATATATATATATATATATATGTGTATATATATATATATATATATAAAACCCATAACATAAGGCCCTACAGTGATGGCATTTAAAACAGTTTGATCTATGTGGGACAGTCTGCTTTAGATGGAGTAGTAGGCTGTATGGCTTCTAGTGGTACATGCAATGATGAATCATTGTTGTCTGTAGACGGAGGGAAAATTAGAGAGAGAGAGAGAGAGAGAGACAGAGAGATAGAGACAGAGAGAGAGAGAGTGAGAGAGAGAGAGAGAGAGAGTGAGAGACAGAGAGAGAGAGATATATATATAGAGAGAGAGATAGAGGGAGAGAGAGACAGAGAGAGAGATAGAGGGAGAGAGAGAGAGGAGGCAAACTGAGCCATCCCTTTGACATTTCAAAAGGCCTTGGAGCTGCTGATAGGGCATATGTGTGGGCTGAAGTTGTGATCCCAGCGTTGGCATCAGATATGTATGTTGGATGGGACCCGAGCGTATCGTCTGCATGAGGTGAGAGATGGGAGAGATTCTATCAATATGCTAGATTCTCTCAGCTCATGCATACGATACGCTCGGGACCATATTATGGTTGACTGGCCAGAGAACTATAAACGCTCTTATCCCTGGTGACTGACACGTTACTGTCGTGTCCCGGAGCCGGGTCAAACACGTCTCAATATACTTATCATATAAAAGGTTGCCTCTGGATACGTCTGGTTTACGTCTGTCCACGGCGGACCACACAGCAGCAGCGACCCTGAATAAGGAAGTGTGTGTTTTAAGCAAATAGATATTTTGGATATACAGCACCAGTCAAAAGTTTGAATACACCTACTCATTCCTGGGTTTTTCTTTATTTTTGAAATGTTCTACATTGTAGAATAATAGTGAAGACATCACAACTGTGAAATAACACATATGGAATCATGTAGTAATCAAAAATATATGTTATATTTATATTTGAGATTCTTCAAAGTAGCCACCCTTTGCCTTGATAAAAGCTTTGCAAAACTCTTGGCATTCTCTCAACCAGCTTCATGAGGTAGTCACCTGGAATGCATTTAAATGAACACCAATTAGGGTTAGGTCTCTATTAGGGTTTGATCTCTATTAGGGTTAGGTCTCTATTAGGGTTAGGGTTAGGTCTCTATTGGGGTTTGGTCTCTATTAGGGTTAGGGTTAGGTCTCTATTAGGGTTAGGACTCTATTAGGGTTTGGTCTCTATTAGGGTTAGGTCTCTATTAGGGTTAGGTCTCTATTAGGGTTTGGTCTCTATTAGGGTTTGGTCTCTATTAGGGTTAGGTCTCTATTAGGGTTTGGTCTCTATTAGGGTTAGGTCTCTATTAGGGTTAGGTCTCTATTAGGGTTTGGTCTCTATTAGGGTTAGGTCTCTATTAGGGTTAGGTCTCTATTAGGGTTTGGTCTCTATTAGGGTTAGGTCTCTATTAGGGTTAGGTCTCTATTAGGGTTAGGTCTCTATTAGGGTTTGGTCTCTATTAGGGTTAGGTCTCTATTAGGGTTAGGTCTCTATTAGTGTTAGGTCTCTATTAGGGTTAGGTCTCTATTAGTGTTAGGTCTCTATTAGGGTTTGGTCACCACTACACACACACAACACACACCACCTAATAATAGGTTGAATATAATGTAGCTAGCTAGTAGCACAACTGACCGTGATTGGGAGTCCCACTCTTCAGCTCTCCACAGCTCTCTGTCTCTCTGTTACTCTCCAGCTCTCCACAGCTCTCTGTCTCTCTGTTCCTCTCCAGCTCTCCACAGCTCTCTGTCTCTCTGTTCCTCTCCAGCTCTCCACAGCTCTCTGTCTCTCTGTTCCGCTTCAGCTCTCCACAGCTCTCTGTCTCTCTGTTCCGCTTCAGCTCTCCACAGCTCTCTGTCTCTCTGTTACTCTCCAGCTCTCCACAGCTCTCTGTCTCTCTGTTACTCTCCAGCTCTCCACTGCTCTCTGTCTCTCTGTTCCTCTCCAGCTCTCCACAGCCCTCTGTCTCTCTGTTACTCTTCAGCTCTCCACAGCTCTCTGTCTCTCTGTTACTCTCCAGCTCTCCACTGCTCTCTGTCTCTCTGTTCCTCTCCAGCTCTCCACAGCCCTCTGTCTCTCTGTTACTCTTCAGCTCTCCACAGCTCTCTGTCTCTCTGTTCCTCTCCAGCTCTCCACAGCTCTCTGTCTCTCTGTTACTCTTCAGCTCTCCACAGCTCTCTGTCTCTCTGTTCCTCTCCAGCTCTCCACAGCTCTCTGTCTCTCTGTTCCTCTCCAGCTCTCCACAGCTCTCTGTCTCTCTGTTCCGCTTCAGCTCTCCACAGCTCTCTGTCTCTCTGTTCCGCTTCAGCTCTCCACAGCTCTCTGTCTCTCTGTTACTCTCCAGCTCTCCACAGCTCTCTGTCTCTCTGTTACTCTCCAGCTCTCCACTGCTCTCTGTCTCTCTGTTCCTCTCCAGCTCTCCACAGCCCTCTGTCTCTCTGTTACTCTTCAGCTCTCCACAGCTCTCTGTCTCTCTGTTACTCTCCAGCTCTCCACTGCTCTCTGTCTCTCTGTTCCTCTCCAGCTCTCCACAGCCCTCTGTCTCTCTGTTACTCTTCAGCTCTCCACAGCTCTCTGTCTCTCTGTTCCTCTTCAGCTCTCCACAGCTCTCTGTCTCTCTGTTACTCTCCAGCTCTCCACAGCTCTCTGTCTCTCTGTTCCTCTTCAGCTCTCCACAGCTCTCTGTCTCTCTGTTCCTCTTCAGCTCTCCACAGCTCTCTGTCTCTCTGTTACTCTTTCTCTCTCCATGGCTGTCTGTCTCTCTGTAATTACTGAACAGCTCATCTCATTGTGCCTGCTAGAGAGGGGGGGAGGGAGAGAGAGAAGGAAACAGGTCAGGGAGATAGAGATAGAGAGGCAGACAGGGGAGAGGACTATTTGCACTAGTGCAATCCCTGACTAAAACAATATTTGGTTGACCGAGAGTCTGTTTTAAAAATGTGTATTTTTCCATATATAGACACATCCTATGGATTTTATTAAGCATATCAACTATATGCACTGAGCTTGTCTGATGCTTTAAGCTCACTGTTTGATTAAATAATGAAGACACACAAATGACTAGGGGGAGTCCGACCGCAGTTGATTTGATTGTGCTCAGACTTGCTGCGCTGTGTTAAAAAAAGAAAATGCCAGTGATTGACTGTGTGACTAGCAGCCATTGTCTCTTTCTCCTCCCTGCTGCAGAGGCCACTACAGAATATCAACTGTGTTTATCACTCTCTCCATGTTGCTGAAGCTGCCACATAATTACTGCCATTTCTGACTGAAAAGTCCTGTTTCCCGAAATCCCTCATTTGTTTAGGAAAAATATTCCCTGAACTCTTGCTCTCTTTACGTGATATTTGAATGCATCTCATGCACGTGACCAATACAGCCTGACCTATAGCATATATGTTAGATTACAATATGGTTTTCAGTTGGGAACAATGTAAACAACAATAAGCGTACCAGAGAGTGTGTTGTCATGTTTTTGTTGTTGTTGTTTTGTAAAGCGTTTATTACAGCAAAGACTAAAAACAGTCACATTCATCTGTGACTGCAATTTCTGAAATGGAACAGTTTATTTATTGTTTACGCTAATTATTTTATTTTTAAATGAATATGCTTGATTGCATTTCAAATCATGAATGACTCATATGCTGTGTGATGACATGAACAAATTAATGAATGATTCATTGATTGATACACTAGCCTATAAAAGTATTGAAATATAGGCCTAAGTAAGTTATGGTATTAAGACTAAACAGGATGTGCTCTTTGGCCAAAAACTTGATGGAGATTATGCAAGGCTGCTATACTAATTCTACTAATGATAATGACATTACCTACGTGGTGGTTATACAAGGCTGCTATACTAAGTCTACTAATGATAATGACATTACCTACGTGGTGGTTATACAAGGCTGCTATACTAAGTCTACTAATGATAATGACATGGTGGTTCTGTACTAATTCTACTAATGATAATGACATGGTGGTTCTGTACTAATTCTACTCATGATAATGACATTACCTATGTGGTGGTTATACAAGGCTGCTATACTAATTCTACTAATGATAATGACATTACCTACAGCTCCATGGTGGTTATACAAGGCTGCTATTTTAAGTCTACTAATGATAATGACATGGTGGTTATGCAAGGCTACTATACTAAGGTATACTTATGATGTCATTACTTATTATAATAATACTAATAATAATACTACTAATAATAAATAAAATAAAATATCATAATAATAATAAACATAATCATACTAATCATAATAATCAGCATAATGATAATCATAATATAGTAATAACAATAATAATAATAATACCAATGATAATAATAATAATAATACCAATAATAATAATAATAACAATGATAATAATAATTATAATAATAATAACTGTAATAATAGCAATAACAATAATAGTAATGATAATAGTAATAATAATAATAATAAATAATACTACTACCACTAACAATAATAATAAGAATGATAACGATAATAATAATAATAATACTACTACTACTACTACTACTAATAATAATAATAATACCAATAACAATAATAACAATAATAACAACAATAATACAAATAATAATAATAATAATAATAACCATAATAACCACAATAATAACCATAATAACCATAATAACCATACTAATAACCATAATAAGCATAATAATAAGCATAATAACCATAATAAGCATAATAATAAGCATAATAACCATAATAAGCATAATAATAAGCATAATAACCATAATAATATGCATAATAATAACCATAATAAGCATAATAATAAGCATAATAACCATAATAATAACCATAATAACCATACTAATAACCATAATAACCATAATAATAACCATAATAACCATAATAACCATAATAATAACCATAATAACCATAATAATAAGCATAATAATAATAACAACAATAATAATGGTAATCAATTTAACAGACTGAGACCTGGATCTCTTTTACGGCTGTGCCCTGTGTAAACATGCTGACATGTGCAGGCATACAGACAAGAACATTTCAAACATACAAAACAAAGACACAATTCAACAGAAACAATCACATAATTGTGATTGTTATCATAATAACACCAATAATAATAACCATAAAAATACTAATAACAATAATAATAATAATAATTATAATTATAATAATTATAATAATTATAATAATAAATAATAATAAATAATAATAGATCAGGAAAAAGGAATGTTATTATTAAAAAAAAAATTCTGACAATTTGGTGTAAACAACACTAAATAAATGATAAGCAATACCAGTAAAAATGAAGAAAAAAATGTGTAAAGCATTTATTACAGCATAGCAAACAAAATATTTGTGAAATTGTTTTACCCAACATGTTGTGGTTGCATGAGGCTTGGTGCTCACGGATTCAGTAGGTTATTAAACAAATAGAAGCAGGATCTGTCTTATTTCTGTAGATATATTGATGATTTATAAAGCCAGGCACATTTAACAGTTAGGATATTGATTCGAGACCTAATTATGTTATGGTTTCCTCTCTCCTCTCTTTTCTTAGACAATAAGTCAAGGGCTGTTTTCTCATCTCCTCCCTCTGCTGCTGCCTCCGCCGCATTGTTCTCAACACCAATATGCTGGTTAACTTTGCTAGTATTCACACAGCAACATGGTGTAGGAAAAGGTGCCAATTCAACAGCACACTGATGTGTTTCAGAACCGTGGACAGGGACCGCTATCCAACGAAGGAGAAAGTACATTTGTTATAAAATAATATCATTTTTATGAGTGTTGCACTATTGTTCTTACATAATATAACCATATACAATTTCAGTAGCACGTCTTAGACTGGTGGGCTGTGTCATCCCCACAGCCTCCACAATGGATCAGTCCACTCAGACAGGAACCAATCAGACAGGTGTCTTAGACTGGTGGACTGTGTCATCCCCACGGCCTCCACAATGGATCAGTCCACTCAGACAGGAACCAATCAGACAGGTGTCTTAGACTGGTGGGCTGTGTCATCACCACAGCCTCCACAATGGATCAGTCCACTCAGACAGGAACCAATCAGACAGGGTCAGCCCTAATTTGCACATATTTTCAACACTGTACATAGCCATAGTATGACATTTGAAATGTGTAATGTTTACTGCACATTTTTTATGTTTATTTCACGTTTGTTTATTATATATTCCACTTGCTTTGGCAATGTAAACATATGCTTTCCAGGCCAATAAAGCCCTTTGAATTGAATTGTATTAAGAGAGAGAGAGAGAGAGAGAGAGAGAGAGAGAGAGAGATGGGGGGTGGTCTTGTTTTCCCATCAGTATGTTCTATACCTGCTCAGACCTGTTCTGTTCCAGGAACCTCTCTCTCTCTCTCTCTCTCTCTCTCTCTCTCTCTCTCTCTCTCTCTCTCTCTCTCTCTCTCTCTCTCTCTCTCTCTCTCTCTCTCTTCTCTCTCTGCCAGGGGCTCTCTGGTCCTTGATTGGATCTAGGGGGTCCCATGAGGCCCCTTGTACTTCAGACAGGGTTTGGGGGCTGCGCCACTGTAATTACCCACAATTCCCCCTGGTCGGCATCTGCGTGGGCCAGTGTTTATGTGCAGAGAGTCTGAGAGGGTCGAGAGGAGGAGGAGGAGGAGAAGAGGAGGAAAGGCAGGAGGAGGTGGAGGGGGGTGATACTAGCATAGAATAGCACCACCTTAAACCAGCCTCTCACTGCCAGTATTGTTTCAGTGTTCAAGTGGGTTAGAGACAGATCTACAGCTAGCTCTATATATTAAGGACTTCTCTCTGCTCTACCCTCTCATCTTTAGATATAATTCTAACTGCTGTTGGCACAACAACTAAATTGCATTGGATGTTTTCAGAAAGCATCATACCCTACGGCTTATCATCCATAGGTGTAATACAGACCTGTCCAGAGAAGACAAAGCTGGGACACAGGTGTTGTAAAGGTAGAGAGGGAGAGAGGGAGAGAGGGAGAGGAGAAGAGGTGTCAGACTGCATTAGTCAATCAATCTGTCATCTCAACAGTCCCTCAAGTGATTCTAAATCTCTGAGGGGAATGTCTGCTTGACGTGTTCTAGGGGAAAATGAAAGTTGATGTGTTCTTACTCAGTCAGCCCCTTAAAAAGGTTGCCACTTTATTTGTATATATCTGCTTGGTTGCTCTATCAATCTATCTCAAGGTAAAATACTGTACTTGAATGTGAACATAAAAATACATATTAAACACAGGTGAAATGTGATACATATTTTGACAATATCTAGACAATATACAGTGCATTCGGAAAGGTATTCAAACCTCTTCCCTTTTTCCACATTTTGTTACGTTACAGCCTTATTCTACAATGTATTAAAAATGTTGTTTTAAATCCTCAACAATCTACACACAATACCCCATAATGACATCACAATTCCCCATAATGACATCACAAAACCCCATAATGACATCACATTACCCCATAATGACATCACAATACACCATAATGACATCACAATACCGAGTACCGAGTAAATGTGCGGGGGTACAGGTTAGTAATGAGGCTATATACAGGGGGTACAGGTTAGTAATGAGGCTATATACAGGGGGTACAGGTTAGTAATGAGGCTATATACAGGGGGTATCTAGACTGTATCTAGACTGTATCTAGACTGTATCTAGCTCCCAAAACATGAACATTACACGGCTGCTGTATGTGGATATTTAAGAGCGCTGTGCGGCAATTCTGTTCTGCAATCTGAAAGATGTTTTTCTTTCCTTAAATCTATATTGTTGAATGCTCAAGGCCACGATTCCAAGGTCTGAACCAAGCGCTTGACTGTCTCTCTGTGTTGTGACTGCTGTGTCCTTCAGCTTCAAGGCTGTTGGAGCTGAGTTTAGTCACCATCAGGACACACATACACACATATCCTCTCATTCCTCTCTCTCCATCATCACCTCTCTCCTCTTCCTCCCTCTGCAACTATCCTCTGCATCTCCCTCTCTCTCTCTCTCTCTCTCTCTCTCTCTCTCTCTCTGTCTCTCTCTCTGTCTCTCTCTCTCTCTCTTTCTTTCTCTCTCTCTCTCTCTCTCTCTCTCTCTCTCTCTCTCTCTCTCTCTCTCTCTCTCTCTCTCTCTCTCTCTCTCCTCTCTCTCTCTCTCATTGGGACTGCCCATCCGGCTGGGTGAGTGTGCCAGGTTTCACCCTGAGTACTGCAGTTTTATGAGTCTGATTTTATTACCAAGTGGAAATTCAGCGGAGTTTTTTTTTCCTCCTGCGGGTTTGCTCTGGTGGGTTGTAAATATAATAAAACACATACACACACCTGCACGGACAACACAAACACAATCACTTACCTACACATATACACACACACACACACACACATTCAGGCATCACACACAGTCTCTGTAACTCCTTAACAATGTATCACAGCAATGAGGCTAGGGGTAATCGGTATGTTCAGAGATAGATTCAGGAGGAGTCAGGAGGAGAGGTTATATTCAGGAGGAGTCAGGAGGAGAGGATATATTCAGGAGGAGAGGTTATATTCAGGAGGAGAGGATATATTCAGGAGGAGTCAGGAGGAGAGGATATATTCAGGAGGAGAGGATATATTCAGGAGGAGAGGATATATTCAGGAGGAGAGGTTATATTCAGGAGGAGAGGTTATATTCAGGAGGAGAGGTTATATTCAGGAGGAGAGGATATATTCAGGAGGAGTCAGGAGGAGAGGTTATATTCAGGAGGAGAGGATATATTCAGGAGGAGTCAGGAGGAGAGGTTATATTCAGGAGGAGAGGTTATATTCAGGAGGAGAGGATATATTCAGGAGGAGAGGATATATTCAGGATGAGAGGATATATTCAGGAGGAGAGGATATATTCAGGAGGAGAGGATATATTCAGGAGGAGAGGATATATTCAGGAGGAGTCAGGAGGAGAGGTTATATTCAGGAGGAGAGGTTATATTCAGGAGGAGAGGTTATATTCAGGAGGAGAGGATATATTCAGGAGGAGAGGATATATTCAGGAGGAGAGGATATATTCAGGAGGAGAGGATATATTCAGGAGGAGAGGATATATTCAGGAGGAGAGGTTATATTCAGGACGAGAGGATATATTCAGGAGGAGTCGGGAGGAGAGGATCTGAGAGAGCTATGGAGACACATAGAAGTGAATACACAATCTGATCCCTCAGCCAGAGACCACATTCACACTACAGAGAGAGAGAGAGAGATGGAGAGAGAGAGAGAGACAGACAGACAGACAGACAGAGAGAGAGGTGGACGGGGGACGGCCATGTATCTGTTCGGTGAGAGGCCTCAGAGCCATCCTGGTAGGTTAAAACCAAGCCAGACAGAGAGGCTCTAGTTTCCTAATGGACCTTATTCGCCTCGGAACCGCTCACAGGCAGCCATGAAGGAGGGGGGAGAAAAGAGGAGAGGGCCCTTTCCAGTTACTAATTGCTTGCTTTTTAATGTGGCTAATTTGAACACTCACGTTGTGTAGTAGAGTGCTCTCTACACAGAACTAGATGCTCCTGGCAGCCATTGAACTATTTGTGACTGAAACTCATTAAAGTCAGAACAGGCTTGATGGGGGGTGGATGGGTGGAAGGGATGGAGGGAGCAGAGGAGAGGAGAAGAGAGAAGAGAAGAAGAGCGGATGAGGAGAGAAAAGGAGAGGGGGTAAAGAGAGGAGGGGTGAAGAGAGGAGGGGTGAAGAGAGGGGGTAAAGAGAGGAGGGGTGAAGAAAGGAGAGAG
This sequence comes from Salmo trutta, assembly GCF_901001165.1. Taxonomy (NCBI): domain Eukaryota; kingdom Metazoa; phylum Chordata; class Actinopteri; order Salmoniformes; family Salmonidae; genus Salmo; species Salmo trutta. The sequence continues at coordinate 89,815,090 of NC_042969.1, read as the reverse complement.
GGGGTGAAGAGTGGAGGGGTGAAGAGAGGAGAGAGGGGGTGAAGAGAGGAGGGGTGAAGAGAGGAGAGAGGGGGTGAAGAGTGGAGGGGTGAAGAGGAGGAGAGAGTGGGGTGAAGAGGAGGAGAGAGTGGGGTGAAGAGGAGGAGAGAGTGGGGTGAAGAGGAGGAGAGAGTGGGGTGAAGAGGAGGAGAGAGGGGGTGAAGAGGAGGAGAGAGTGGGGTGAAGAGGAGGAGAGAGGGGGTGAAGAGAGGAGAGAGGGGGTGAAGAGAGGAGATAGTGGGTGAAGAGAGGAGGGGTGAAGAGAGGAGAGAGGGGTAACAAAGTCTAGGATTTGGCCGCTCCTTCTCCCTACTCCCTTCTCATTCTCCCTGACCTTTATTTTCCTTCATTAGTGATGCAATGGTTCCCCCCCTCCCCTCCCATCTCATCAAAAACACTACTCCATTAAGAGGACTTACTCTACCTGACTTCCAGTTGTATTGGATGTGAAGGTCATTCTGTTTCATTTTTGTTGTTGTTAATCTTTGATGCTAATACTGGTAGAGGGGAGAGAGAGGGGGTGTTCATGTTTTATGGAGGGAGGGGTTTTGTATGTTGTGCTCCTATGTAGCCTGCTGTTTTGTGTAGGTGGAAGGAAGAACGGGGCATTATCTGTGTCAGATTTTGCTGATGATTGTTAAATTGTAAAAAAAATAAAAAATACTCCAATGCCTGCTACCTGCCTGGTATTCTACTGACTTCAGTGTAAGTGTGTGTGTGTGTGTGTGTGTGTGTGTGTGTGTGTGTGTGTGTGTGTGTGTGTGTGTGTGTGTGTGTGTGTGTGTGTGTGTGTGTGTGTGTGTGTGTGTGTGTGGATGGATGGTGCTTGTATTCACTGCCTAGTAGGCTGGAATTGACTTGTTGACTTGTGGTGCTTGTTCCTCGTGTTGACTTGCAATGCTTTGCTTGGGCCCGGGCTTCCTTGTAGATTGTGATTATTTGTATATTTTTGTTTCTCACTCTCTCTCCTCCTCTCCTCTCCCTCTCTCTTCCACCTCTCTCCTCTCCTCCTCCTCTCAGCTGGAGATGGACAGAGTGTCCAGATGGACTCCATTAAGTCAGGCTTCGTGGGCTCCCAGGTGGAGCTACGTTGTATCTTCGTTAACTCCAACCCCCCGGTCAAGATCTCTCAGGTGACATGGCAGAAGTTCCTGAACGGCACCAAACAGAACGTGGCCATCGCCAACCCGTCGCTGGGCGTCTCCGTGCTCCCGCCCTTCAAGGAGAGGGTGACCTTCAAGCAGGCGGCGGTCCGCCACCGCACCCCGTCTCTGGAGGACACCACCATCATGTTCTCCAACCTGAGGCTGTCTGATGAGGCTGCATACATCTGCGAGTACACCACCTTCCCTGCTGGGAACCGAGAGAACATGGTCAACCTCACTGTGTTTGGTAAGGACTAGATAACACAAGATAAACCTCACTGTCTAACACAAGATAAACCTCACTGTGTTTGGTAGGAACTAGATAACACAATATAAACCTCACTGTGTTTGGTAAGGACTAGATAAAACAATATAAACCTCACCGTCTTAACACAATATATTTATTTTTATATTTTTTTATTTCACCTTTATTTAACAAGGTAGGCAAGTTGACGACAACAAGTTCTAATTTACAACTGCGACCTGGTCAAGATAAAGCAAAGCAGTTTGACACATACAACAACACAGAGTTACACATGGAGTAAAACAAACATAAAGTCAATAGTACAGTAGAAAAATAAGTCTATATATAATGTGAGCAAATGAGGTGAGATAAGGGAGGTGAAGGCAAAAAAAAAAGGTCATGATGGCGAGGTACATACAATATAGCAAGTACAACATTGGAATTGTAGATTTGCGGTAGAAGAAAGTGCAAAGTAGATATAGAAATAATGGGGTGCAAAGGAGCAAAATAAATTAATACAGTAGGGTAAGAGGTAGTTGTTTGAGCTAAATTATAGATGGGCTATGTACAGGTGCAGTGATCTGTGAGCTGCTCTGACAGCTGGTGCTTAAAGCTAGTGAGGGAGATAAGTGTTTCCAGTTTCTGAGATTCTTGTAGTTCGTTCCAGTCATTGGCAGCAGAGAACTGGAAGGAGAGGTGGCCGAAGGAGGAATTGGCATTGGGTATGACCAGTGAGATATACCTGCTGGAGCGCGTGCTACAGGTGGGTGCTAGTATGGTGAGATAAGGGGGGACTTTACCTAGCAGGGTCTTGTAGATGACCTGGAGCCAGTGGGTTTGGCGACAAGTATGTAGCGAGGGCCAGCCAACTAGAGCATACAGGTCACAGTGGTGGGTGCTATAAGGCGCTTTGGTAACAAAACGGATTGCACTGTGATAGACTGCATCCAATTTGTTGAGTAGAGTGTTGGAGGCTATTTTGTAAATGACATCGCCAAAGTCGAGGATCGGTAGGATGGTCAGTTTTACGAGGATATGTTTGGCAGCATGAGTGAAGGATGCTTTGTTGCGAAATAGGAAGCCAATTCTAGATTTAACTTTGGATTGGAGATGTTTGATGTGAGCCTGGAAGGAGAGTTTACAGTCTAACCAGACACCTAGGTATTTGTAGTTGTCCACATATTCTAGGTCAGAACCGTCCAGAGTAGTGATGCTGGATGGGAGGGCAGGTGCGGGCAGCGATCGGTTGAAGAGCATGCATTTAGTTTTACTTGTATTTAAGAGCAGTTGGAGGCCACGGAAGGAGAATTGTATGGCATTGGAGCGCGTCTGGAGGGTTGTTAACACAGTGTCCAAGGAAGGGCCAGAAGTATACAGAATGGTGTCGTCTGCGTAGAGGTGGATCAGAGACTCACCAGCAGCAAGAGCGACATCATTGATGTATACAGAGAAAAGAGTCGGCCCAAGATTTGAACCCTGTGGCACCCTCATAGAGACTGCCAGAGGTCCGGACAACATGCCCTCCGATTTGACATACTGAACTCTATCAGAGAAGTATTTGGTGAACCAGGCGAGGCAATCATTTGAGAAACCAAGACTATTGAGTCTGCCGATGAGGATGTGGTGATTGACAGAGTCGAAAGCCTTGGCCAGGTCAATGAATACGGCTGCACAGAATTGTTTCTTATCGATGGCGGTTACGATATCATTTAGGACCTTGAGCATGGCTGAGGTGCACCCATGACCAGCTCTGAAACCAGATTGCATAGCGGAAAAGGTACGGTGGGATTCGAAATGGTCGGTAATCTGTTTGTTGACTTGGCTTTCGAAGACCTTAGAAAGGCAGGGTAGGATAGATATAGGTCTGTAGCAGTTTGGGTCAAGAGTGTCTCCCCCTTTGAAGAGGGGGATGACCGCAGCTGCTTTCCAATCTTTGGGAATCTTAGACGACACGAAAGAGAGGTTGAACAGGCTAGTAATAGGGGTTGCAACAATTTCGGCAGATCATTTTAGAAAGAAAGGGTCCAGATTGTCTAGCCCGGCTGATTTGTAGGGGTCCAGATTTTGCAGCTCTTTCAGAACATCAGCTGACTGGATTTGGGTGAAGGAGAAATGGTGGGGGCTTTGGCGGGTTGTTGTGGAGGGTGCCGTGCAGTTGACCGGGGTAGGGGTAGCCAGGTGGAAAGCATGGCCAGCTGTAGAGAAATGCTTATTGAAATTCTCAATTATAGTGGATTTATCGGCGGTGACAGAGTTTCCTAGCCTCAGTGCAGTAGGCAGCTGGGAGGAGGTGCTCTTATTCTCCAAGGACTTTACAGTGTCCCAGAACTTTTTAGAGTTTGTGTTGCAGGAAGTACATTTCTGCTTGAAAAAGCTAGCCTTGGCTTTTCTAACTGCCTGTGTGTATTGGTTTCTAACTTCCCTGAAAAGTTGCATATCACGGGGGCTGTTTGATGCTAATGCAGAACGCCACATGATGTGTTTGTGTTGGTTAAGGGCAGTCAGGTCTGGAGAGAACCAAGGGCTATATCTGTTCCTGGTTCTAAATTTCTTGAATGGGGCATGCTTATTTAAGATGGAGAGGAAGTCATTTAAATATATATATATATATATAAACCTCATTGTCTTTGGTAAGGACTAGCTAACATAATATAAACCTCATTGTCTTTGGTAAGGACTAGCTAACATAATATAAACCTCATTGTCTTTGGTAAGGACTAGCTAACATAATATAAACCTCATTGTCTTTGGTAAGGACTAGCTAACATAATATAAACCTCATTGTCTTTGGTAAGGACTAGCTAACATAATATAAACCTCATTGTCTTTGGTAAGGACTAGCTAACATAATATAAACCTCATTGTCTTTGGTAAGGACTAGCTAACATAATAATAAACCTCATTGTCTTTGGTAAGGACTAGCTAACATAATAATAAACCTCATTGTCTTTGGTAAGGACTAGCTAACATAATATAAACCTCACCGTGTTTGGTAGGAACTAGATAACACAATATAAACCTCATTGCCTTTGGTAAGGACTTGCTTGTCACAACACAATATGACTGGACATTCTAGTCATAAGTAAATGTTACAGCAATGTGAGATAATGGAAATATGAGATAATGGCTGTAATTTGAAAAGAGAGATGATAAGAAAGCACTTTACTGACAAAAGAAATACCCTTCTACTGTGGGTGGTGTAGTGCGCGTTCATAAGGTCACTCAGGGCTGTAACCTTGGAAACCCATGTCAGGTCACTCAGGGCTGTAACCTTGGAAACCCATGTCAGGTCACTCAGCCAGGCTGTGTTTCTGTGAAGGCGTTGGAGATGTGATATATTCTATTCATATAGATTACCCCAGAAGGAACACTCAGTCAAAAAGCACACAGACATATTGCTTTCATGCAACCAGAGAACGTAGAAATAAATAAATATACAAGCAGCTGAAAGAGAAATCAATAAGTCCATTTAGTATGCATGTTTCTGCCCCGGATGCCTTTCTGAAGATGGAGTAATCCCATTGTTTGGGACAGAGTGAGAAGCAGTGAGAGAGAGAGAGACAGAGATCGACTCTACAGAGAGAGAGACAGAGATCGACTCTACAGAGAGAGACAGAGATCAACTCTACAGAGAGAGAGACAGAGATCGACTCTACAGAGAGAGAGACAGAGATCGACTCTACAGAGAGAGAGACAGAGATCGACTCTACAGAGAGACAGAGATCGACTCTACAGAGAGAGAGACAGATATCGACTCTACAGAGAGAGAGACAGCGATCGACTCTACAGAGAGAGAGACAGCGATCGACTCTACAGAGAGAGAGACAGAGATCGATTCTACAGAGAGAGAGGCAGAGATCGACTCTACAGAGAGAGAGACTGAGATCGACTCTACAGAGAGAGAGACCGAGATCGACTCTACAGAGAGAGAGGCAGAGATCCACTCTACAGAGAGAAAGAGATCGACTCTACAGAGAGAGATAGACTCTACAGAGAGAGAGACTACAGAGAGAGAGAGAGCGAGAGAGAGACTACAGAGAGAGAGACTACATAGAGAGGGAGACTACAGAGAGAAAGAGAGAGACAGAGAGACTACAGAGAGAGAGACAGAGAGAGAGACAGAGACTACAGAGAGAGAGAGAGAGAGATACTCTACACAGAGAGAGAGATAGACTACAGAGAGAGAGAGAGACAGAGATACTCTACACAGAGAGAGAGAGAGACTACAGAGAGAGAAAGACAGAGATACTCTACACAGAGAGAGAGATACTCTACACAGAGAGAGAGAGAGAGACTACAGAGAGAGAGACAGAGATACTCTACACAGAGAGAGAGAGAGACTACAGAGAGAGAGAGAAAGACAGAGATACTCTACACAGAGAGAGAGAGACTACAGAGAGAGAGAGCGACTACAGAGAGAGTGACTACAGAGAGAGAGCGACTACAGAGAGAGAGAGTGACTACAGAGAGAGAGAGAGAGAGCGCGACTACAGAGAGAGCGACTACAGAGAGAGAGAGAGAGACTACAGAGAGAGAGACTACAGAGAGAGAGAGTGACTACAGAGAGAGAGAGAGAGCGCGACTACAGAGAGAGCGACTACAGAGAGAGAGAGAGAGAGACTACAGAGAGAGAGACTACAGAGAGAGAGACTACAGAGAGAGAGAGCGACTACAGAGAGAGAGAGCGACTACAGAGACAGAGAGAGAGAGAGAGAGACTACAGAGAGAGAGAGAGAGAGAGACTATAGAGAGAGAGAGAGAGAGAGTGACTTCAGAGAGAGAGAGAGACTACAGAGAGAGAGACTACAGAGAGAGAGACTACAGAGAGAGAGACTACAGAGAGAGCGACTACAGAGAGAGAGACTACAGAGAGAGCGACTACAGAGAGAGACTACAGAGAGAGAGACTACAGAGAGAGCGACTACAGAGAGAGAGACTACAGAGAGAGCGACTACAGAGAGAGAGAGAGACTACAGAGAGAGTGACTACAGAGAGAGACTAAAGAGAGAGAGACTACAGAGAGAGAGACTACAGAGAGAGCGACTACAGAGAGAGACTACAGAGAGCGCGACTACAGAGAGAGAGACTACAGAGAGAGAGACTACAGAGAGAGAGAGACTACAGAGAGAGCAAAGCTTTGTAAAGGTTGTTCTGTCTCTCGTCTGATTATAGCTGTAATTAGCAGTAGAGAGTTGGAGCGTTTTCCATTAAGCTTTAGCAAAATAAAAACACTTGTATTAATTAGTGACCAGTCCTTGTATCTCCATCAGCCTTGTCTTAAGTAGTGACCAGTCCTTGTATCTCCATCAGCCTTGTCTTAATTAGTGACCAGTCACTATATCTCCATCAGCCTTGTATTAAGTAGTGACCAGTCCCTGTATATCCATCAGCCTTGTATTAAGTAGTGGCCAGTCCCTGTATATCCATCAGCCTTGTCTTAAGTAGTGACCAGTCCCTATATATCCATCAGCCTTGTATTAAGTAGTGACCAGTCCCTGTATCTCCATCAGCCTTGTATTAAGTAGTGACCAGTCCCTGTATCTCCATCAGCCTCGTATTAAGTAGTGACCAGTCCCTGTATCTCCATCAGCCTTGTATTAAGTAGTGGCCAGTCCCTGTATATCCATCAGCCTTGTCTTAAGTAGTGACCAGTCCCAATTATCCATCAGCCTTGTCTTAAGTAGTGACCAGTCCCTATATATCCATCAGCCTTGTCTTAAGTAGTGACCAGTCCCTGTATCTCCATCAGCCTTGTCATCTCCAAGCCCCCATCTTGTCTGTTTACAAAATGGAAACATATTCCCTATGTATAGTATAATATTGTAACGGCTGTCGTAGAGAGGGGACCAAAGCGCAGCGTGTTGAGTGCTCATGATAAATATTTATTATAACTCAGAACACTAAAGCAAAAAATAACAACGCGACCGCGAACAGTTCTGTCAGGTACAGAAAACTAAACAGAAGACAACTACCCACAAACACAGGTGGAAAAAAAAACCCTACTTAAGTATGATCTCCAATTAGAGACAACGAGGACCAGCTGCCTCTAATTGGTGATCATCCCCCCCAAAAAACATAGAAATAGCAAAACTAGAAACTAAACATAGATATACAAAACATAGAAAAACACAAAACACCCCCTTTCACGCCCTGACCTACTCTACCATAGAAAATAACATCTTACTATGGTCAGGACGTGACAAATATAGTGCACTACTTTTGACAAGGTACCAAAGTGCCCTGGTTGGGTTGTGTTGGGTGCCTGAGGTGTGAGTGTGTGTGTGTGTGTGTGTGTGTGTGTGTGTGTGTGTGTGTGTGTGAGCTGTGTGTTTTGTCAGCTGACAATCAGTGAATGCCAGGAAACCTATGTGACAATAACCGACTGACAGTGTTCAAAGAGGCCCCTTCATATCATAGCTATCTGCAGCTCTGCACAACGCTGCTATTCATATCATAGCTATCTATTCATATCTGATCTAGACCTGCAGTTGTTTGATTGAGCATTCTCTCTTGCTTACCTGAACCTCCCTTTTGATGTCACAGCAGTAAATTGCTAATTGGCAGCACTCAAAGGATTTCAATTGGAACACTTTGTGCCTTTGGAAATGCAAGAGACTTCTGCATCTGTTGAAGATTCTTGACAACTGGGTTTGACTTTGAGCACGTCAGGGACGGAAGAAAAACAGCTCCTTTCAGCACGTCAGGGACAGAGGAAAAACAGCTCCTTTCTGCACGTCAGGGACGGAGGAAAAACAGCTCCTTTCAGCACGTCAGGGACGGAGGAAAAACAGCTCCTTTCAGCACATCAGGGACAGAGGAAAAACAGCTCCTTTCAGCACGTCAGGGACGGAGGAAAAACAGCTCCTTTCAGCACATCAGGGACAGAGGAAAAACAGCTCCTTTCAGCACGTCAGGGAGGGAGGAAAAACAGCTCCTTTCAGCACATCAGGGATGGAGGAAATACAGATAATTTCAGCACGTCAGGGACGGAGGAAAAACAGATATTTTCCTGATTCAAATCACCACAAGACCTTTCCTCCCTCCACCTCATATTCATTAACTTCAAATAGAAATATATCAGTGAATCTGAAGATTAACGTTGAAGTGAAGTAGAAATAATTAAATAGAGAGATATCAGTCAATCTGAAGATTAACTTTGAATTGAAATATAAATCATTAAACACCTAAAAGGGAATTATCTTGAAAGAAAAATACACACAGACCATTTACTTCACAGGTAAAGCTATAATTTTTTAATGAAGGGCACTGGCATTGAGATGTTGATAATCCATTTGAGTAACTTGAGGGGCTTTATTTGTTTGTTTGTTTACATTTATTCTCTCTCTCTTCCTTCCAGCCCGACCTCTGACCCGAATGACCTTGACCACGCCCACCATCGTGGCCCGCCCCCAGAAACGTAAGATGACCGTGGCGACATGCCTCTCGGCCAATGGGAAGCCTCAGAGCGTGATCAAGTGGGACACGCGGCTGAAGGGCGAGGCCACGTTCCAGGAGACGCAGAACAGCAACGGCACGGTGACCGTCCGCAGTAACTATGTGGTCGTGCCGAGCAGAGAGACACACAAACAGAAACTCACCTGCATCGTAACCTACCGCAACGAGAGGATTACGGACAGTGTCGTGCTCAACGTGCAGTGTGAGTTATCACACTTATTTTTATGTCAATCATTCAAACAATGAAAAAGTTATTGTCCCAGAAGGATATTTTGTTCAAAAGCAGCAGGGGTAACATAATCCAAGAGTTAACTCACTAGCCACAGAACACAGAAGATTATGACATTTCTTTAACCTTTAGTTAACCATGTAGTCCCAATGAGGTTAGAATACCTCGTTATTTAACCATGTAGTCCCAATGAGGTTAGAATACCTCTTTATTTAACCATGTAGTCCCAATGAGGTTAGAATACCTCTTTAGTTAACCATGTAGTCCCAATGAGGTTAGAATACCTCTTTATTTAACCATGTAGTCCCAATGAGGTTAGAATACCTCTTTAGTTAACCATGTAGTCCCAATGAGGTTAGAATACCTCCCCAATGAGGTTAGAATACCTCTTTAGTTAACCATGTAGTCCCAATGAGGTTAGAATACCTCCCCAATGAGGTTAGAATACCTCTTTAGTTAACCATGTAGTCCCAATGAGGTTAGAATACCTCCCCAATGAGGTTAGAATACCTCTTTAGTTAACCATGTAGTCCCAATGAGGTTAGAATACCTCCCCAATGAGGTTAGAATACCTCTTTATTTAACAATGTAGTCCCAATGAGGTTAGAATACCTCTTTATTTAACCATGTAGTCCCAATGAGGTTAGAATACCTCTTTAGTTAACCATGTAGTCCCAATGAGGTTAACCATGTAGTCCCAATGAGGTTAGAATACCTCTTTAGTTAACCATGTAGTCCCAATGAGGTTAACCATTTAGTCCCAATGAGGTTTGAAGACCTCTTTCCCAAGGGAGAGTTGATTTTAAATACACTTTACACAAGGTCACTCACAGCACATCAACACACTTTACTAAGTGAAACACAGTGTAAATAGTAGCTTAACGTGAAAGACTATCAGAGTCCAAAATGTGTCAAAGACAGTGCAGTATGAAGATAGGTAAAAACTACTTCTCCAATAGAAATCCCCGATCACACTTGAATTACTGCGGCATCTGAAACGGCACCTTATTCCCTATTTAGTGCACAACTGGTCTGATCAAAAGTAGTGCACTAAATAGGGAATAGGGCGTCATTTGGGAAGCATGTCATTCGTTAATATTAGTACCATTCACTGCTCTGCTCTGCTCTGTTCTGTTCTGCTCTGTTCTGTTCTGCTCTGTTCTGTTCTGCTCTATTCTGTTCTGCTCTGTTCTGTTCTGCTCTGTTCTGTTCTGCTCTATTCTGTTCTGCTCTGTTCTGTTCTGCTCTATTCTGTTCTGCTCTGTTCTGTTCTGCTCTGTTCTGTTCTGCTCTATTCTGTTCTGCTCTGTTCTGTTCTGTTCTGCTCTGTTATATTCTGCTCTGTTCTGTTCTGCTCTGTTCTGTTCTGCTCTATTCTGTTCTGCTCTGTTCTGTTCTGTTCTGCTCTGTTCTGCTCTGTTCTGCTCTGTTCTGCTCTGCTCTGTTCTGTTCTGTAATGTTCTGTTCTGTTCTGGTTTTCTCTGTTCTGGTTTGCAGGTGGTATACTAGCATAGTGATGTAGGACATCTTGTCATTCACTGTTGTCATAACACAGTCAGTGCTTTCCCGTTAGCCCCGACCCTCGGCTAATCAGCTACAGACTCATTTTCAGCTGGCTACGTTTTCCGCATCCTATTAGCTAGGCAACTTTTTTATTTAAAAGTTTCAATCCACTAGTCCGTCGAGCCCTCTCCCGCTAGAATGAACAATATGCATCTTCTAGCAATCTATTCCTAGGATAGGTGCCTGTCAGTCACAAAGCAAGCAATCACAGGGAAGCACACTCTCATGTGTCTCCTGCATCCCTGTACAATTTGTGTGCGATGTGGTTGGTTGCAGTCACATGTCTTTATAAGGAGGACGGAGAGAGAGCATGATACTCGTGGATTTGCACGTCCCACGTAACATAGGTGGTAACGATGACTCAATCCACGACTTAGCCAAATTATTGTTTTCCTGGGAACATTCCTTTATTTTGTGTAGCCGTTAGCGATGATGCTAATGAAAACCTGTCTTCTAGTAGACAGAAAGTCTTTCCCCAAAAAAACCTTCTCTGTTAAACGTTAACTACAAAATAGCTGATATAATGATTATTTTCATAGATATTTGTTTTGTAAACTCTACTATTACGAAAACACTGCTAAACAACAGCCTCTTGTTAGGTGTTCATTAAAGGGTAGCTTCACCCAAAAATATAAATTGATCAGATTTTTCAGAAATGGTCTCGGGATGTGGTTTAAGCATTTTTGTGGACTTTGTTGTTGTTCTATTAAAAAGGGTGATTTTGAGAGTGAAACCTAAATAAAATGGGAAAAACAGAAACCTAGAAAAACTACAAGGAGAAAACGGAATCAGGCAAAAAAATTTAACAGATTGCATAGGGCCTATCTAATAATGTTTTTGAATTAATTTAGGCTATGTCAAATCAGAAATAAATAATACTAAAGACTAATATAAGCCTTTTATTTATCTAGATAATGTGGGCTATTTACTTTATGTTTTCTCTTTGAATAAAATACAGAATTTGAAAAACAAACATCATTGTGGCTATTCATATCTTGCAGTAAAACTGTCAAAAAATAGTTTTGTCAAGTTTGCTGGATGTCCTTTGGGTGGTGGACCATTGTTCATGCACACGGGAAACTGTTGAGCGTGAAAAACCCAGCAGCGTTGCAGTTCTTGACACAAACCGGTGCGACTGGCTCCTACTACTATACCCCGTTCAAAGGCACTTAAATATTTTGTCTTGCGCGTTCACCCTCTGAATGGCACACATACACAACACACATATCAATTGTCTCAAGGCTTAAAGACCTTCTTTAACATGTCTCCTCTCCTTCATTTAAGCTGATTTAATAATTGCCATCAATAAGGGATCATAGCTTTCACCTGGTCAGTCTATGTCATGGAAAGAGCAGGTGTTAATGTTTTGTACACTCAGTGTATATATATATACACCATCTAGAAGATGTTTTTATTCATAGTGACTTAAACAAGCGTGCATACATTTTCCATATGGGTGGTCGCGGGATTCAATCCCACTACTGTGGTGTTACAAGCACCATGCTCTACCAACTGAGCTATAGAGGACCACAGTTACTCACAAGAGAAGACAGGTCAAATGTTAAAAAAGGTTCAATGTTCTCTGTGAAAAGTGTCCTCATCATAGAGGCCTAGGCCGTATCCAGAACAACTAACAATACATTGAATACATGTCATCACAATACCACAACATTTTCTTTTTTCAAATTTGGGAGGTAAACTTAATGAAATATTTCATAATTTCTTCAGTGTATTTCGGATGGAATCAAGGCATTAGAATGTGCTAGAGGCCACCAGAATAGAGCTACTTCAGTAAAAAATAAATAAAAAATAACAACATTTTTAGGGGCAAGCCCACCCCGGACCCCTTTTGGGGGCACCTGGCTGACTATTTGATCTATTTGACTGGCTACTCTATGTACTTGTGGACAACACTGAATACACTCCATGTCTTCTAAATGATAGCTGTTTTTTTTTTTTACCAAAGCTTCATGTTCACACTCTGGTGGATGCTATGTTGATTGTGTGAACTGATATAGTTACTGTACATCCACAGAACAGTGTTTGGTGGCGCTGAGGCGGAAAAAGCACTGGCTACTGCTGACAATCCCTACACATCAGTGGTAATATGGTGATCTCTAGAGGGTAGTGGGGTGATATCTAGAGGGTAGTGGGGTGATCTCTAGAGGGTAGTGGGGTGATCTCTAGAGGGTAGTGGGGTGTGGTGATCTCTAGAGGGTAGTGTGGTGATCTCTAGAGGGTAGTGGGGTGATCTCTAGAGGGTAGTGGGGTGATCTCTAGAGGGTAGTGTGGTGATCTCTAGAGGGTAGTGGGGTGATCTCTAGAGGGTAGGGGGGTGATCTCTAGAGGGTAGTGGGGTGATCTCTAGAGGGTAGTGGGGTGATCTCTAGAGGGTAGTGGTGATCTCTAGAGGGTAGTGGGGTGATCTCTAGAGGGTAGTGGGGTGATCTCTAGAGGGTAGTGGGGTGATCTCTAGAGGGTAGTGTGGTGATCTCTAGAGGGTAGTGTGGTGATCTCTAGAGGGTAGTGGGGTGATCTCTAGAGGGTAGTGGGGTGATCTCTAGAGGGTAGTGGGGTGATCTCTAGAGGGTAGTGGGGTGATTTCTAGATGGTAGTGGGGTGATCTCTAGAGGGTAGTGGGGTGATCTCTAGAGGGTAGTGGGGTGATCTCTAGAGGGTAGTGGGGTGATCTCTAGAGGGTAGTGTGGTGATCTCTAGAGGGTAGTGTGGTGATCTCTAGAGGGTAGTGGGGTGATCTCTAGAGGGTAGTGGGGTGATCTCTAGAGGGTAGTGGGGTGATCTCTAGAGGGTAGTGGGGTGATATCTAGATGGTAGTGGGGTGATCTCTAGAGGGTAGTGGGGTGTGGTGATCTCTAAAGGGTAGTGGGGTGATCTCTAGAGGGTAGTGGGGTGATCTCTAGAGGGTAGTGGGGTGATCTCTAGAGGGTAGTGGGGTGATCTCTAGAGGGTAGTGTGGTGATCTCTATAGGGTAGTGGGGTGATCTCTAGAGGGTAGTGGGGTGATCTCTAGAGGGTAGTGGGGTGATCTCTAGAGGGTAGTGGGGTGATCTCTAGAGGGTAGTGGGGTGATCTCTAGAGGGTAGTGGGGTGATATCTAGATGGTAGTGGGGTGATCTCTAGAGGGTAGTGGGGTGTGGTGATCTCTAGAGGGTAGTGGGTGATCTCTAGAGGGTAGTTGGGTGATCTCTAGAGGGTAGTGGGGTGATCTCTAGAGGGTAGTGGGGTGTGGTGATCTCTAGAGGGTAGTGGGGTGATCTCTAGAGGGTAGTGGGGTGTGGTGATCTCTAAAGGGTAGTGGGGTGATCTCTAGAGGGTAGTGGGGTGATCTCTAGAGGGTAGTGGGGTGATCTCTAGAGGGTAGTGGGGTGTGGTGATCTCTAGAGGGTAGTGGGGTGATCTCTAGAGGGTAGTGGTGATCTCTAGAGGGTAGTGGGGTGATCTCCAGAGGGTAGTGTGGTGATCTCTATATGGTAGTGGGGTGATCTTTAGAGGGTAGTGAGGTGATCTCTAGAGGGAATTGGGGTGATCTCTAGAGGGTAGTGGGGTGATCTCTAGAGGGGAGTGGGGTGATCTCTAGAGGGTAGTAGGGTGATATCTAGAGGGTAGTGGGGTGATCTCTAGAGGGTAGTGGGTTGATCTCTACAGGGTAGTGGGGTGATCTCTAGAGGGTAGTGGGTGATCTCTAGAGGGTAGTGGGGTGTGGTGATCTCTAGAGGGTAGTGGGGTGATCTCTAGAGGGTAGTGGGGTGATCTCTAGAGGGTAGTGGGGTGATCTCTAGAGGGTAGTGGGGTGATCTCTAGAGGGTAGTGTGGTGTGGTGATCTCTAGAGGGTAGTGGGGTGATCTCTAGAGGGTAGTGGGGTGATCTCTAGAGGGTAGTGGGGTGATCTCTAGAGGGTAGTGTGGTGATCTCTAGAGGGTAGTGTGGTGATCTCTAGAGTGTAGTGGGGTGATCTCTAGAGGGTAGTGGGGTGATATCTAGATGGTCATGTAGTGGGACAGTCACAGTGAATGGCTTGAATGGAAGAGATAAGGAATTTTCACAGTACTGAGCCAAACGGAGCTGACCCAAACGAAGTTGGTCTGATTTGGCATGGTTACATTGTCGCTCGAACCATTTAGGAGAAGGACTGTGACAAAATACTGTGGGCTAGCACAGTAACATTCAGGTCGACCCTATAGGGCCAATCTGACAATACTGTACTGACACCATCTCTCTCCCCCTGACAGATGAACCGGAGGTGAAGATCGAGGGTTTTGATGGTAACTGGTACCTGAACCGTCAGGACGTCAGCCTCACCTGCAACACTGACGCTAACCCCCCTGTCACCGTCTACCAGTGGAAACTGTAAGTCTAAAACCATATCCCACACAGGGCTGAAGCTTCTTTTTACTGTCTATGTACATGTTCAAGTTGTTAGAAAGCGGTAGAAGAAGTATCTTCTCCACAATCAACAGCACGAAGGCTCAAACAGTATGAAGGAAAAGAGCATCAGGATTCATATTGTCTTAATGTGTGTCCAAAATGACACCCTGTGCTCAATCCCCTGTGGGCTCTGGTCAACACTATTCAGGGAATAGGGTGCTATTTGGGGCACATTCTTAGTTAATATTTTTCAGCAGCATACCATCCTGCGTCCACTGCTGGCTTGCTTCTGAAGATAAGCAGGGTTGGTCCTGGTCAGTCCCTGGATGGGAGACCAGATGCTGCTGGAAGTGATGTTGGAAGGCCAGTAGGAAGCACCTGTTCATATGGTCAAAAAAAATATCCCAATTCCCCAGGGCAGTGGTTGAGGACGTTGCCCTGTGTAGGGTGCTGTCTTTCAGATGGGATGTTATATGGGTGTCCTGACTCTTTGTGATCACAAAAGATCCCATGAAACTTATCGTAGGGGTGTTAACCCTGGTGTCCTTTGAAATTCCCAATATGGCCACCTATTCATCCCCATCTTACAATTGGCTCATTCATCTCCTCTCCCCTGAAACTATTCCCCAGGTCGTTGCTGTAAATGAGAATGTTTTCTCAGTCAACTGACCTGGTTAAATAAATAAACTATTACTGTGTCGGTTCAATCAATCAAATGTATTTATGAAGCCCTTCTTACATCACTGCTCTGTTCTGCTCTGTCATAACATCAAGTGGATGTGTAGCTAACACACATTCCCCAGAACCCTGTTAAATACTCAATGCAATTTACTGCTGCAATGAAGCTGCCACAAAGTTGGGAATTTATGATAAATAATTGTGTTATATGAGAGGTCTGGTAAACTTTTTTATTCCACTTTAGTTGTCCAATCTGGGTTTTAAAAGCATAAGCCATGCTATAAATCTATCAACATAACTATGCCCCTACTTCCTCTTCCTCTGTCTTCATCAACCTTTAATTCATGTGTTTCAGTTGGTTTACACACCAGTATATTGATGATGGTAAGGCTTGAGATGGAAGCCTAGGCAAAATCTATCTATCTACCTACAGTGGCTTGCGAAAGTATTCACCCCCTTGGCATTTTTCCTATTTTGTTGGCTTACAACCTGGAATTAAAATTGATTTTTTTTTTGTATCATTTGATTTACACTACATGCCTACCACTTTGAAGATGCAAAATATTTTTATTGTGAAACAAACAAGAAATAAGACAAAAAAACTGAAAATTTGGGTGTGCATAACTATTCACCCCCTCAAAGTCAATACTTTATAGAGCCACCTTTTGCAGCAATTACAGCTGCAAGTCTCTTGGGGTATGTCTCTATAAGTTTGGCACATCTAGCCACTGTGATTTTTTCCCCATTCTTCAAGGCAAAACTGCTCCAGCTCCTTCAAGTTGGATGGGTTTCTCTGGTGTACAGCAATCTTTAAGTCATACCACAGATTCTCAATTGGATTGAGGTCTGGGCTTTGACTTGGCCATTCCAAAACATTTAAATGTTTCACCTTAAACCACTCGAAAGTTGCTTTAGCAGTATTCTTAGGGTCATTTTCCTGCTGGAAGGTGAACCTCTGTCCCAGTCTCAAATCTCTGGAAGACTGAAACAGGTTTCCCTCAAGAATTTCCCTGTATTTAGCACCATCCATCATTCCTTCAATTCTGACCAGTTTCCCAGTCCCTGCCGATGAAAAACATCCCCACAGTGTGATGCTGCCACCACCATGCTTCACTGTGGGGATGCTGTTCTCGGGGTGATGAGAATTGTTGGGTTTGCGCCAGACATAGCGTTTTCCTTTATGGCCAAAAAGCTACATTTTAGTCTCATCTGACCAGAGTACCTTCTCCATATGTTTGAGTAGTCTCCCACATGCCTTTTGGCGAACACCAAACATGTTTGCTTATTTTTTTCTGGCCACTCTTCCGTAAAGTCAAGCTCTGTGGAGTGTACGGCTTAAAGTGGTCCTATGGACATATACTCCAATCTCTGCTGTGGAGCTTTGCAACTCCTTCAGGGTTATCTTTGGTCGCTTTGTTGCCTCTGATTAATGCCCTCCTTGCCTGGTCCGTGGGTTTTGGTGGGCGGCCCTCTCTTGGCAGGTTTGTTGTGGTGCCGTATTCTTTCAATTTGTTTATAATGGGTTTTATGGTGCTCCATGGGATGTTCAAAGTTTCTGATATTTTTTTATAACCCAACCCTGATCTGTACTTCTCCACAACTTTGTCCCTGACCTGTTTGGAGAGCTCCTTGGTCTTCATGGTGCTGCTTGCTTGGTGGTGCCCCTTGCTTAGTGGTGTTGCAGACTCTGGGGCCTTTCAGAACATATGTATATATACTGAGATCATGTGACACTTAGATTGCACACAGGTGGACTATTTAACTAATTATGTGACTTCTGAAGGTAATTGGTTGCACCAGCTCTTATTTAGGGGCTTCATAGCAAAGGGGGTGAATACATATGCATGCACCACTTTTCCGTTTTTTATTTTTTTGAATTCTTTGAAACAAGTAATTTTTTTCATTTCACTTCACCAATTTAGGAAAAATGCAAAGGGGTGAATACTTTTCCAAGGCACTGTATCTACCTCTCTATCTACCTCTCTATCTACCTCTCTATCTACCTCTCTATCTACCTCTCTATCTACCTCTCTATCTATCTATCTATCTATCTATCTACCTTTCTATCTACCTCTCTATCTACCTCTCTATCTATCTACCTCTCTATCTATCTATCTATCTATCTATCTATCTATCTATCTATCTATCTATCTATCTATCTACCTCTCTACCTACCTCTCTATCTACCTCTCTATCTACCTCTCTATCTACCTCTCTATCTACCTCTCTATCTATCTATCTGGTAGTTGATGGCAAGTGATACCGTTTTGCCCTCTAGACAACTGCAATGCAAATGTGAGAAGGTAAAAAAGCAACATAGTTTTTGTTTATCCACCCAGTCTCTCTACCCTCATACAGGTAGATGTGTCAGTCTCTACCCTCATACAGGTAGATGTGTCAGTCTCTACCCTCATACAGGTAGATGTGTCAGTCTCTACCCTCATACAGGTTGATGAGTCAGTCTCTACCCTCCTACAGGTAGATGTATCAGTCTCTACCCTCATACAGGTAGATGTCTCAGCCTCTACCCTCATACAGGTAGATGTGTCAGTCTCTCTACCCTCATACAGATAGATGTGTCCGTCTCTACCCTCATACATGTAGATGTGTCAGTCTCTCTACCCTCCAACAGGTAGATGTATCAGTCTCTACCCTCATACAGGTAGATGTGTCAGTCTCTACCCTCATACAGGTAGATGTGTCAGTCTCTACCCTCATACAGATAGATGTGTCAGTCTCTCTACCCTCATACAGGTAGATGTATCAGTCTCTACCCTCATACAGGTAGATGTGTCAGTCTCTCTACCCTCCTACAGGTAGATGTGTCAGTCTCTACCCTCATACAGGTAGATGTGTCAGTCTCTACCCTCCTACAGGTAGATGTGGCAGTCTCTACCCTCATACAGGTAGATGTGTCAGTCTCTACCCTCATACAGGTAGATGTGTCAGTCTCTACCCTCCTACAGGTAGATGTGTCAGTCTCTCTACCCTCATACAGGTAGATGTGTCAGTCTCTCTACCCTCATACAGGTAGATGTGTCAGTCTCTCTACCCTCATACAGGTAGATGTATCAGTCTCTACCCTCATACAGGTAGATGTGTCAGTCTCTCTACCCTCATACAGATAGATGTGTCAGTCTCTACCCTCCTACAGGTAGATGTGTCAGTCTCTCTACCCTCATACAGGTAGATGTGTCAGTCTCTCTACCCTCATACAGGTAGTTGTATCAGTCTCTACCCTCATACAGATAGATGTGTCCGTCTCTACCCTCATACAGGTAGATGTGTCAGTCTCTCTACCCTCATACAGGTAGATGTATCAGTCTCTACCCTCATACAGGTAGATGTGTCAGTCTCTACCCTCCTACAGGTAGATGTGTCAGTCTCTACCCTCATACAGGTAGATGTATCAGTCTCTACCCTCATACAGGCTGATGAGTCAGTCTCTACCCTCATACAGGTAGATGTGTCAGTCTCTACCCTCATACAGGTAGATGTATCAGTCTCTCTACCCTCATACAGGTAGATGTATCAGTCTCTACCCTCATACAGGTAGATGTGTCAGTCTCTACCCTCATACAGGTAGATGTATCAGTCTCTACCCTCATACAGGTAGATGTGTCAGTCTCTACCCTCATGCAGGTAGATGTATCAGTCTCTACCCTCATATAGGTAGATGTGTCAGTCTCTACCCTCATGCAGGTAGATGTGTCTGTCTCTACCCTCATACAGGTAGATGTGTCAGTCTCTACCCTCATACAGGTAGATGTGTCAGTCTCTACCCTCATACAGGTAGATGTGTCAGTCTCTACCCTCATACAGGTAGATGTATCAGTCTCTACCCTCATACAGGTAGATGTGTCAGTCTCTACCCTCATGCAGGTAGATGTATCAGTCTCTACCCTCATACAGGTAGATGTATCAGTCTCTACCCTCATACAGGTAGATGTATCAGTCTCTACCCTCATACAGGTAGATGTATCAGTCTCTAACCTCATACAGATAGATGTGTCCGTCTCTACCCTCATACAGGTAGATGTATCCGTCTCTACCCTCCTACAGGTAGAAGATTCAGTCTCTACCCTCCTACAGGTAGATGTGTCAGTCTCTACCCTCATACAGGTAGATGTGTCAGTCTCTACCCTCATACAGGTAGATGTGTCAGTCTCTCTACCCTCATACAGGTACATGTATCAGTCTCTACCCTCATACAGGTAGATGTGTCAGTCTCTCTACCCTCATACAGGTAGATGTATCAGTCTCTACCCTCATACAGGTAGATGTGTCAGTCTCTACCCTCCTACAGGTAGATGTATCAGTCTCTCTACCCTCATACAGGTAGATGTGTCAGTCTCTCTACCCTCATACAGGTAGATGTATTAGTCTCTACCCTCATACAGGTAGATGTGTCAGTCTCTCTACCCTCATACAGATAGATGTGTCCGTCTCTACCCTCATACATGTAGATGTCTCAGTCTCTACCCTCCTACAGGTAGATGTATCAGTCTCTACCCTCATACCGGTAGATGTGTCAGTCTCTACCCTCATACAGGTAGATGTGTCATTCTCTACCCTCCTACAGGTAGATGTGTCAGTCTCTACCCTCATACAGGTAGATGTATCAGTCTCTACCCTCATACAGGTAGATAGGTCAGTCTCTCTACCCTCATACATGTAGATGTATCAGTCTCTACCCTCATACAGGTAGATGAGTCAGTCTCTACCCTCATACAGGTAGATGTGTCAGTCTCTACCCTCATACAGGTAGATGTATCAGTCTCTCTACCCTCATACAGGTAGATGTATCAGTCTCTACCCTCATACAGGTAGATGTGTCAGTCTCTACCCTCATACAGGTAGATGTATCAGTCTCTATCCTCATGCAGGTAGGTGTATCATTCTCTACCCTCATGCAGGTAGATGTATCAGTCTCTACCCTCATACATGTAGATGTATCAGTCTCTACCCTCATACAGGTAGATGTGTCAGTCTCTACCCTCATACATGTAGATGCATCAGTCTCTACCCTCATGCAGGTAGATTTATCAGTCTCTACCCTCATACAGGTAGATGTATCAGTCTCTACCCTCATACATGTAGATGTATCAGTCTCTACCCTCATACAGGTAGATGTATCAGTCTCTACCCTCATACAGGTAGATGTATCAGTCTCTACCCTCATACAGGTAGGTGAGTCAGTCTCTCTACCCTCATACAGATAGATGTCAGTCTCTCTACCCTCCTACAGGTAGATGTATCAGTCTCTACCCTCATACAGGTAGATGAGTCAGTCTCTACCCTCCTACAGGTAGATGTGTCAGTCTCTACCCTCATACAGGTAGATGTATCAGTCTCTACCCTCATACAGGTAGATGTGTCAGTCTCTCTACCCTCATACAGATTGATGTGCCAGTCTCTACCCTCATACAGGTAGATGTGTCAGTCTCTCTACCCTTATTCAGGTAGATGTATCAGTCTCTACCCTCATACAGGTAGATGTATCAGTCTCTACCCTCATACAGGTAGATATGTCAGTCTCTACCCTCATGCAGGTAAGAGGCAGGGTGAGAGATGGGGATTGTAAAAACACAGCTTTGTCATCAGTGCATAGAGAGAGAGAGAGAGAGAGAGAGACAGACAGACAGACAGACAGACAGACAGACAGACAGACAGACAGACAGACAGACAGACAGACACAGAGAGAGAGAGAAGCCCCACCCTTTTCAACATATACAGTTGAAGTCGGAAGTTTACATACACTTAGTTTACATACATTAAAAACTTGTTTTTTCAACCACTCCACAAATTTTGGCAAGTCGGTTAGGACATCTACTTTGTGCATGACACAAGTATTTTTTCCAACAATTGTTTACAGACAGATTATTTCACTTATAATTCACTGTATCATAATTCCAGTGGGTCAGAAGTTTACATACACTAAGTTGACTGTGCCTTTAAACAGCTTGGAAAATTCCAGAAAATGATGTCATGGCTTTAGAAGCTTATGATAGGGTAATTGACATCATTTGGGTCAATTGGAGCTGTACCTGTGGATGTATTTCAAGGCCTACCTTCAAACTCAGTGCCTCTTTGCTTGACATCATGGGAAAATCAAAAGATATCAGCCAAGACCTTGTAGACCTCCACAAGTCTGGTTTGTCCTTGGGAGCAATTTCCAAACGCCTGAAGGTACCACGTTCATCTGTACAAACAATAGTACGGAAGTATAAACACCATGGGACCACGCAGCCGTCATACCGCTCAGGAAGGAGACCCGTTCTGTCTCCTAGAGATGAACGTAC
>NC_042969.1:89753048-89788048 GCF_901001165.1 Salmo trutta | reverse complement strand
AACCCAGGTGCTGTAGTCTACCAACCCAGGTGCTGTAGTCTATCAACCCAGGTGCTGTAGTCTATCAACCCAGGTGCTGTAACACTGTAGTCTACCAACCCAGGTGCTGTAGTCTACCAACCCAGGTGCTGTAGTCTATTAACCCAGGTGCTGTAACACTGTAGTCTAACAACCCATGTGCTGTAGTCTACCAACCCAGGTGCTGTAACACTGTAGTCTACCAACCCAGGTGCTGTAGTCTACCAACCCAGGTGATGTAACACTGTAGTCTACCAACGCAGGTGATGTAGTCTACCAACCCAGGTGCTGTAGTCTACCAACCCAGGTGCTGTAGTCTACCAACCCAGGTGATGTAGTCTACCAACCCAGGTGCTGTAGTCTACCAACCCAGGTGCTGTAACACTGTAGTCTACCAACCCAGGTGCTGTAGTCTATCAACCCAGGTGCTGTAGTCTACCAACGCAGGTGATGTAGTCTACCAACCCAGGTGCTGTAGTCTACCAACCCAGGTGCTTTAGTCTATCAACCCAGGTGCTGTAGTCTACCAACCCAGGTGCTGTAACACTGTAGTCTACCAACCCAGATGCTGTAACACTGTAGTCTACCAACCCAGGTGCTGTAGTCTACCAACCCAGGTGCTGTAGTCTATCAACCCAGGTGCTGTAGTCTATCAACCCAGGTGCTGTAGTCTACCAACCCAGGTGCTGTAGTCTACCAACCCAGGTGCTGTAGTCTA
The DNA here is from genome assembly GCF_901001165.1 of Salmo trutta. Lineage (NCBI taxonomy): Eukaryota > Metazoa > Chordata > Actinopteri > Salmoniformes > Salmonidae > Salmo > Salmo trutta. The sequence goes on along the minus strand of NC_042969.1, from coordinate 89,787,312 downwards.
TCAACCCAGGTGCTGTAGTCTACCAACCCAGGTGCTGTAGTCTATCAACCTAGGTGCTGTAGTCTACCAACCCAGGTGCTGTAGTCTACCAACCCAGGTGCTGTAACACTGTAGTCTACCAACCCAGGTGCTGTAGTCTACCAACCCAGGTGCTGTAGTCTAACAACCCAGGTGCTGTAGTCTACCAACCCAGGTGCTGTAACACTGTAGTCTACCAACCCAGGTGCTGTAACACTGTAGTCTACCAACCCAGGTGCTGTAGTCTACCAACCCAGGTGTTGTAGTCTACCAACCCAGGTGCTGTAGTCTATCAACCCAGGTGCTGTAGTCTACCAACCCAGGTGCTGTAGTCTACCAACCCAGGTGCTGTAGTCTACCAACCCAGGTGCTGTTGTCTACCAACCCAGGTGCTGTAGTCTACCAACCCAGGTGCTGTAGTCTATCAACCCAGGTGCTGTAGTCTATCAACCCAGGTGCTGTAGTCTACCAACCCAGGTACTGTAGTCTACCAACCCAGGTGCTGTAGTCTATCAACCCAGGTGCTGTAGTCTTCCAACCCAGGTGCTGTAGTCTATCAACCCAGGTGCTGTAGTCTATCAACCCAGGTGCTGTAACACTGTAGTCTACCAACCCAGGTGCTGTAGTCTACCAACCCAGGTGCTGTAGTCTATTAACCCAGGTGCTGTAACACTGTAGTCTAACAACCCAGGTGCTGTAGTCTACCAACCCAGGTGCTGTAACACTGTAGTCTACCAACCCAGGTGCTGTAGTCTACCAACCCAGGTGCTGTAGTCTATCAACCCAGGTGCTGTAACACTGTAGTCTACCAACGCAGGTGATGTAGTCTACCAACCCAGGTGCTGTAGTCTACCAACCCAGGTGCTGTAGTCTACCAACCCAGGTGCTGTAGTCTATCAACCCAGGTGCTGTAGTCTACCAACCCAGGTGCTGTAGTCTACCAACCCAGGTGCTGTAGTCTACCAACCCAGGTGCTGTAGTCTACCAACCCAGGTGCTGTAGTCTATCAACCCAGGTGCTGTAGTCTATCAACCCAGGTGCTGTAGTCTACCAACCCAGGTGCTGTAGTCTACCAACCCAGGTGCTGTAGTCTATCAACCCAGGTGCTGTAGTCTACCAACCCAGGTACTGTAGTCTATCAACCCAGGTGCTGTAGTCTATCAACCCAGGTGCTGTAACACTGTAGTCTACCAATCCAGGTGCTGTAGTCTACCAACCCAGGTGCTGTAGTCTATTAACCCAGGTGCTGTAACACTGTAGTCTAACAACCCAGGTGCTGTAGTCTACCAACCCAGGTGCTGTAACACTGTAGTCTACCATCCCAGGTGCTGTAGTCTACCAACCCAGGTGCTGTAGTCTATCAACCCAGGTGCTGTAACACTGTAGTCTACCAACGCAGGTGATGTAGTCTACCAACCCAGGTGCTGTAGTCAACCAACCCAGGTGCTGTAGTCTACCAACCCAGGTGCTGTAGTCTATCAACCCAGGTGCTGTAGTCTACCAACCCAGGTGCTGTAGTCTATCAACCCAGGTGCTGTAGTCTACCAACCCAGCTGCTGTAACACTGTAGTCTACCAACCCAGATGCTGTAACACTGTAGTCTACCAACCCAGGTGCTGTAGTCTACCAACCCAGGTGCTGTAGTCTATCAACCCAGGTGCTGTAGTCTATCAACCCAGGTGCTGTAGTCTACCAACCCAGGTGCTGTAGTCTACCAACCCAGGTGCTGTAGTCTACCAACCCAGGTGCTGTAGTCTATCAACCCAGGTGCTGTAGTCTACCAACCCAGGTGCTGTAGTCTATCAACCTAGGTGCTGTAGTCTACCAACCCAGGTGCTGTAACACTGTAGTCTATTAATCATGTAGTATATCATACTAACATAATAACATAATATCATAATAACATAACATAATAACATAATATCATACTAACATAATAACATAATATCATAATAAAATAATATAATAAAACATAATAACATAATATAATAAAACCACAAGGAGTCATCATGCCATGTAGTCCTGAGGCATGGTCCTAGGGCTCAGGCCCTCTGAGAGAGAGAAAGAAAGAGATTAAGAAAGAAAGAATTAGAGAGAGCATACTTAAGAAGATATTGTGGGCCCATCCGATGATACCCCCGGACAGGGCCAAACAGGCAGGATATAACCCCACCCACTTTGCCAAAGCACAGTCCCCTCACCACTAGAGGGATATCTTCAACCACCAATTTACCATCCTGAGACAAGGTTGAGTATAGCCCACAAAGATCTCCGCCACGGCACAACCCAAGGGGGGGGGGGGTGCCAACCCAGACAGGAAGACCACGTCAGTGACTCAACCCACTCAAGTGATGCACCCCTCCTAGGGACGGCATGGAAGAACACCAGTAAGCCAGTGACTCAGCCCCCGTAATAGGGGTAGAGGCAGAGAATCCCAGTGGAAAGAGGGGAAACCGGCCAGGCAGAGACAGCAAGGGCGGTTCGTTGCTCCATCCTTTCCGTTCACCTTCACACTCCTGGGCCAGACTACACTCAATCATAGGACCTACTGAAGAGATGAGTCTTCAGTAAAGACGTAAAGGTTGAGACCGAGTCTGCGTCTCTCACATGGGTAGGCAGACCATTCCATAAAAATGGAGCTCTATAGGAGAAAGCCCTGCCTCCAGTTGTTTGCTTAGAAATTCTAGGGACAGTTGGAGGCCTCCGTCTTGTGACCGTAGCGTACGTGTAGGTATGTACGGCAGGACCAAATCAGAAAGATAGGTAGGAGCAAGCCCATGTAATGCTTTGTAGGTTAGCAGTAAAACCTTGAAATCAGCCCTTGCCTTAACAGGAAGCCAGTGTAGGGAGGCTAGCACTGGAGTAATATGATCAAATTTTTTGGTTCTAGTCAGGATTCTAGCAGCCGTATTTAGCACTAACTGAAGTTTATTTAGTGCTTTATCCGGGTAGTCGGAAAGTAGAGCATTACAGTAGGTCAACCTAGAAGTAACAATAACATGGCTACATTTTTCTGCATCCTTTTTGGACAGAAAGTTTCAGATTTTTGCAATGTTACTTAGATGGAAAAAAGATGTCCTTGAAACAGTCTTGATATGTTCTTCAAAAGAGAGATCAGGGTCCAGAGTAACGCAGAGGTCCTTCACAGTTTTATTTGAGATGACTGTACAACCATCAAAATTAATTGTCAGATTCAACAGAAGATCTCTTTGTTTCTTGGGACCTAGAACAAGCATCTCTGTTTTGTCTGAGTTTAAAAGTAGAACGTTTGCAGCCATCCACTTCCTTATGTCTGAAACACAGGCTTCTAGCGAGGGCAATTTTGGGGCTTTAACATGTTTCATTGAAATGTACAGCTGTGTGTCATCCGCATAGCAGTGAAATTTAACATTATGTTTTCGAATGACATCCCCAAGAGGTAAAATATATAGTGAAAAGAATAGTGGTCCTAAAACGGAACCTTGAGGAACACCGAAATGTACAGTTGATTTGTCAGAGGACAAGCCATTCACAGACAAACTGATATCTTTCCGACAGATAAGATCTAAACCAGGCCAGAACTTGTCCGTGTAGACCAATTTGCGTTTCCAATCTCTCCAAAAGAATGTGGTGATCGATGGTATCAAAAGCAGCACTAAGATCTAGGAGCACGAGGACAGATGCAGAGCCTCGGTCTGATGACATTAAAAGGTAATTTACCACCTTCACAAGTGCAGTCTCAGTGCTATGATGGGGTCTAAAACCAGACTGAAGTGTTTCGTATACATTGTTTGTATACGCAACAGCTTTTTCTAAAATGTTTGAGAGGAATGGAAGATTCGATATAGGCCGATAGTTTTTTATATTTTCTGGGTCAAGATTTGGCTTTTTCAAGAGAGGCTTTATTACTGCCACTTTTAGTGAGTTTGGTACACATCCGGTGGATAGAGAGCCATTTATTATGTTCAACATAGGAGGGCCAAGCACAGGAAGCAGCTCTTTCAGTAGTTTAGTTGGAATAGGGTCCAGTGTGCAGCTTGAAGGTTTAGAGGCCATAATTATTTTCATCATTATGTCAAGAGATATAGTACTAAAACACTTTAGTATCTCCCTTGATCCTAGATCCTGGCAGAGTTGTGCAAACGCAGGACAACGGAGCTTTGGAGGAATACGCAGATTTAAAGAGGAGTCCGTAATTTGATTTCTAATGATCATGATCTTTTCCTCAAAGAAGTTCATGAATTTATTACTGCTGAAGTGAAAGCCATCCTCTCTTGGGGAATGCTGCTTTTTAGTTAGCTTTGCGACAGTATCAAAAAGACATTTCAGATTGTTCTTATTTTCCTCAATTAAGTTGGAAAAATAGGTTGATCGAGCAGCAGTGAGGGCTCTTCGATACTGCACGGTACTGTCTTTCCAAGCTAGTCGGAAGACTTCCAGTTTGGTGTGGCGCCATTTCCGTTCCAATTTTCTGGAAGCTTGCTTCAGAGCTCGTGTATTTTCTGTATACCAGGGAGCTAGTTTCTTATGGCAAATGTTTTTAGTTTTTAGGGGTGCAACTGCATCTAGGGTGTTGCGCAAGGTTAAATTGAGTTCCTCAGTTAGGTGGTTAACTGATTTTTGTCCTCTGACGTCCTTGGGCAGGCAGAGGGAGTCTGGAAGGGCATCAAGGAATCTTTGGGTTGTCTGAAAATTTATAGCACGACTTTTGATGCTCCTTGGTTGGGGTCTGAGCAGATTATTTGTTGCGATTGAAAACATAATAAAATAGTGGTCCGATAGTCCAGGATTATGAGGAAAAACATTAAGATCCACAACATTTATTTGATGGGACCCAGAGTATGACTGTGGCAGTGAGTAGGCCCGGAGACATGTTGGACAAAACCCACTGAGTCGATGATGGCTCCGAAAGCCTTTTGGAGTGGGTCTGTGGACTTTCCCAGGTGAATATTAAAGTCACCAAAAATGTGAATATTATCTGCCATGACCACACGGTCCGATAGGAATTCAGGGAACTCGGTGAGGAATGCTGTATATGTCCCAGGAGGCCTGTAAACAGTAGCTATAAAAAGTGATTGAGTAGGCTGCATAGATTTCATGACTATAAGCTCAAAAGACGAAAACGTCATTTATTTATTTTTTTTGTAAATTGAAATTTGCTTTCGTAAATGTTAGCAACACCTCCGCCTTTGCGGGATGCGCGGGGGATATGGTCACTAGTGTAACCAGGAGGAGAGTCCTCATTTAACACAGTAAATTCATCAGGCTTAAGCCATGTTTCAGTCAGGCCAATCACATCAAGATTATGATCAGTGATTAGTTCATTGACTATAACTGCCTTTGAAATGAGGGATCTAACATTAAGTAGCCCTATTTTGAGATGTAAGATATCACAATCTCTTTCAATAATGGCAGGAATGGAGGAGGTCTTTATTCCAGTGAGATTGCTAAAGCGAACACCGCCATGTTTAGTTTTGCCCAACCTAGGTCGAGGCACAGACACGGTCTCAATGGGGATAGCTGAGCTGACTACACTGACTGTGCTAGTGGCAGACTCCACTAAGCTGGCAGGCTGGCTAACAGCCTGCTGCCTGGCCTGCACCCTATCACATTGTTGAGCTAGAGGAGTTAGAGCCCTGTCTATGTTCGTAGATAAGATGAGAGCACCCCTCCAGCTAGGATGGAGTCCGTCACTCCTCAACAGGCCAGGCTTGGTCCTGTTTGTGGGTGAGTCGCAGAAAGAGGGCCAATTATCTACAAATTCTATCTTTTGGGAGGGGCAGAAAACAGTTTTCAACCAGCGATTGAGTTGTGAGACTCTGCTGTAGAGCTCATCACTCCCCCTAACTGGGAGGGGGCCAGAGACAATTACTCGATGCCGACATCTTTCTAGCTGATTTACACGCTGAAGCTATGTTGCGCTTGGTGACCTCTGACTGTTTCATCCTAACATCGTTGGTGCCGACGTGGTTAACAATATCTCTATACTCTCTACACTTGCCAGTTTTAGCTTTAGCCAGCACCATCTTCAGATTAGCCTTAACGTCGGTAGCCCTGCCCCCTGGTAAACAGTGTATGATCGCTGGATGATTCGTTTTAAGTCTAATACTGCGGGTAATGGAGTCGCCAATGACTAGGGTTTTCAATTTGTCAGAGCTAATGGTGGGAGGCTTCGGCGTCTCAGACCCCACAATGGGAGGAGTAGAGACCAGAGAAGTCTCGGCCTCTGACTCGCTGCTTAATGGGGAGAACCGGTTGAAAGTTTCTGTCGGCTGAATGAGCGACACCGGTTGAGCATTCCTACAGCGTTTCCCTCCAGAAGCCATGAGAAAGTTGTCCGGCTGCGGGGACCATGCAAGGGAATTTAAACTAACGTTACTATCTGTACTTACTGGTGGCACAGACGCTGTTTCATCCTTTCCTACACTTAAATTGCCCTTGCCTAACGATTGCGTCTGAAGCTGGGCTTGCAGCACAGCTATCCTCACCGTAAGGCGATCATTCTCCTGTATATTATGAGAACAACGACTGCAATTAGAAGGCATGGTATTGTAATAACATGGTATTATAATAACATTGTTTATTAATAACATGCTATCATAATAGCATGATATAATAACATCATATATTAATAACATGGTATCATAATAGCATGTATAAATAACATAATAGCATAAAATAATTTATTAACAACATAATATCGTAATATATTAGTAACATATTTTGATAGTAATATGATATAATAACATCATATATTAATAACATGGTATCATAATAGCATGATATAATAACATATATTAACAACACGGTACCATAATAGCATGATATAATAACATATATTAATAACATGGTATTATAATAACATTGTATATTAATAACATGCTATCATAATAGCATGATATAATAACATCATATATTAATAACATGGTATCATAATAGCATGATATAATAACATATATTAAAAACATGGTATTATAATACATGATATATTAATAACATCATATGTTATTTATTTCACCTTTACTTATTAACCAGGTAGGCTAAGTTGTTAGCTTTGGTGATGACCAGTGAAATATATCTGCCGGAGTGCGTGCTACGAGTGGGTGTTGCTATGGTGACCAGTGAGCTGAGATAAGGCGGAGCTTTACCTAGCAAAGACTTATAGATGATCTGGAGCCAGTGGGTTTGGCGACAAATATGTAGCGAGGACCAGCCAACGAGAGCATAATATAGTATCATAGTAATGTCATATCATAATAACATAATGTATTAATAATATATTATCATAATAACATACTATCATAATAACATAATGTATTAATAATATAGTATCATAATAACATACTATCATAATAACATAATGTATTAATAATATAGTATCATAATAACATACTATCAAAATAACATAATGTATTAATAATGTAGTATCATAATAACATAATATCATAATAACATCATGTATTAATAATGTAGTATCATAATAACATACTATCATAATAACATAATGTATTAATAATGTAGTATCATAATAACATACTATCATAATAACATAATATATTAATAGCATGGTATCATCATAATATAATAACATAACATATTAATAACATCATATCATAATATTATCATATATTAATAACATATTATATTAATAACATATTACATTAATAACATGGTATCTTAATAACATGATATAGTAACATCATATATTAATAAAATGGCATCATAATAACATCATATATTAATTACATGGTATCGTAATAACATAATATATTAATAACATAAATATTAATAACATCATATATTAATTACATGGTATCGTAATAACATAATATATTAATAACATAAATATTAATAACATCATATATTAATTACATGGTATCGTAATATCATAATATATTAATAACATGGTATCATAATAACTTCATATATTAATAACATCATATCGTAATATATGTGGTTATTTCAAGGTCTGCATTTGAATGCAGAACAGGAATGCCGTAAGGCTGTCAATGAAATACAAGTTTTACTATAATGTATTGGCTAAGAGCCCAACCTAGCTTCCTTATGTGCTATAAGCATTATAGAGCATATTGAAGTGATGTAGAAAATTCACTCTAAACATTTAAATAACAGTGTTTCATTTTGTAGTCCAACATTAATTAGGCAAAGGTGACCTCAGCCAGTCAGCCAGACAGTTAACCAGTCAGCCAGTCAGCCAGACAGTTAACCAGTCAACCAGTCAGCCAGACAGTTAACCAGTTAGACAGTCAGCCAGACAGTTAACCAGTTAGACAGTCAGCCAGACAGTCAGCCAGACAGTTAACCAGTCAACCAGACAGTTAACCAGTCAGCCAGACAGTTAACCAGTCAACCAGTCAGCCAGGCAGTTAACCAGTTAGACAGTCAGCCAGGCAGTAAGACATCAAGCCAGCCAGACAGTTAACCAGTTAACCAGTCAGCCAGACAGTAAGACATCTAGTCAGCCAGACAGTAAGACATCTAGTCAGCCAGACAGTAAGACATCTAGTCAGCCAGGCAGTAAGACATCTAGTCAGCCAGACAGTAAGACATCTAGTCAGCCAGGCAGTTAACCAGTTAACCAGTCAGCCAGACAGTAAGACATCTAGCCAGCCAGACAGTAAGACATCTAGTCAGCCAGACAGTAAGACATCTAGTCAGCCAGACAGTTAACCAGTCAGCCAGGCAGTAAGACATCAAGCCAGCCAGACAGTAAGACATCTAGTCAGCCAGACAGTTAACCAGTCAGCCAGACAGTTAACCAGTCAGCCAGACAGTTAACCAGTCAGCCAGACAGTAAGACATCTAGCCAGCCAGACAGTAAGACATCTAGTCAGCCAGACAGTAAGACATCTAGTCAGCCAGACAGTTAACCAGTTAACCAGTCAGCCAGGCAGTAAGACATCAAGCCAGCCAGGCAGTAAGACATCTAGTCAGCCAGACAGTTAACCAGTCAGCCAGACAGTTAACCAGTCAGCCAGACAGATAACCAGTCAGCCAGACAGTTAACCAGTCAGCCAGACAGTAAGACATCTAGCCAGCCAGACAGTAAGACAGCTAGTCAGCCAGGCAGTAAGACATCTAGTCAGCCAGGCAGTAAGACATCTAGTCAGCCAGGCAGCCAGACAGTTAACCAGTCAGCCAGACAGTTAACCAGTCAGCCAGACCGTAAGACATCTAGCCAGCCAGACAGTAAGACAGCTAGTCAGCCAGGCAGTAAGACATTTAGTCAGCCAGGCAGTAAGACATCTAGTCAGCCAGTCAGTAAGACATCTAGTCAGCCAGTTAGTAAGACATCTAGTCAGCCAGGCAGTAAGACATCTAGTCAGCCAGTCAGTAAGACATCTAGTCAGCCAGACAGTAAGACATCTAGTCAGCCAGTCAGTAAGACATCTAGTCAGCCAGTCAGCCAGACAGTTAACCAGTCAGCCAGGCAGTTAACCAGTCAGCCAGTCAGCCAGGCAGTAAGACATCTAGCCAGCCAGACAGTAAGACAGCTAGTCAGCCAGGCAGTAAGACATCTAGTCAGCCAGTCAGTAAGACATCTAGTCAGCCAGACAGTAAGACATCTAGTCAACCAGGCAGTAAGACATCTAGTCAGCCAGACAGCCAGGCAGTAAGACATCTAGCCAGCCAGACAGTAAGACAGCTAGTCAGCCAGGCAGTAAGACATCTAGTCAGCCAGGCAGTAAGACATCTAGTCAGCCAGGCAGCCAGACAGTTAACCAGTCAGCCAGACAGTTAACCAGTCAGCCAGACAGTAAGACATCTAGCCAGCCAGACAGTAAGACAGCTAGTCAGCCAGGCAGTAAGACATCTAGTCAGCCAGGCAGTAAGACATCGAGTCAGCCAGACAGTAAGACATCTAGTCAGCCAGGCAGCCAGGCAGTAAGACATCTAGTCAGCCAGTCAGTAATACATCTAGTCAGCCAGGCAGTTAACCAGTCAGCCAGTCAGCCAGGCAGTAAGACATCTAGTCAGCCAGACAGTAGGACATCCAGTCAGCCAGGCAGTAAGACATCTAGTCAGCCAGGCAGTAAGACATCTAGTCAGCCAGACAGTAAGACATCTAGTCAGCCAGGCAGTAAGACATCTATTCAGCCAGGCAGTAAGACATCTAGTCAGCCAGGCAGTAAGACATCTAGTCAGCCAGACAGTAAGACATCTAGTCAGCCAGACAGTAAGACATCTAGTCAGCCAGACAGTAAGACATCTAGTCAGCCAGACAGTAAGACATCTAGTCAGCCAGGCAGTAAGACATCTAGTCAGCCAGGCAGTAAGACATCTAGTCAGCCAGGCAGCCAGGCAGTAAGACATCTAGTCAGCCAGGCAGTAAGACATCTAGTCAGCCAGGCAGTAAGACATCTAGTCAGCCAGACAGTAAGACATCTAGTCAGCCAGACAGTAAGACATCTAGTCAGCCAGACAGTAAGACATCTAGTCAGCCAGGCAGTAAGACATCTAGTCAGCCAGGCAGTAAGACATCTAGTCAGCCAGGCAGTAAGACATCTAGTCAGCCAGGCAGTAAGACATCTAGTCAGCCAGACAGTAAGACATCTAGTCAGCCAGGCAGTAAGACATCTAGTCAGCCAGACAGTAAGACATCTAGTCAGCCAGACAGTTAACCAGTCAGCCAGACAGTAAGACATCTAGTCAGCCAGGCAGTAAGACATCTAGTCAGCCAGACAGTAAGACATCTAGTCAGCCAGACAGTAAGACATCTAGTCAGCCAGACAGTAAGACATCTAGTCAGCCAGGCAGTAAGACATCTAGTCAGCCAGGCAGTAAGACATCTACACACCAACCCACACACACACACACACACACACACACACACACACACACACACCTCTCGTGCTGTATCTGTGGATGTGTGGCCGTACTGCAGCGTGACATGATTTTGTCACTCCAGACTAATGCCATCTAGTTTCCACTGTAGCTGGGACAAATGCAGAATTACATTGTTTTAATGTTCTGGCACTGCACGGTGGTTCAGTTTGTCTGTGTAAACTAGCTCTTCCTGAGAGGAATAACAGAGCAGGGAGTTATTACTAGAGAGAGGAGGAAGAGGAGGAGGGGGAGGAGGGGAAAGAGTAGGGGGAGGAGGGGGAGGGGGAGGAGGAGGGGGAAAGAGGAGGGGGAGGGGGAGGAGGGGGAGGAGGAGGAGGAGGTAGAGGAGGAGCAGGAGGAGGGGGAGGAAGAGGAGGAGGAGGAGGTAGAGGAGGAGGAAGAGGAGGGGGAAGAGAAGGGGGAGGAGGAGGGGGAAGAGGAGGGGGAGGGGGAAGAGGAGTGGGAAGAGGGGGGGAGGAGGAGGAGGGGGAAGAAGAGGGGGAGGAGGGGGAAGAGGAGGGGGAGGAAGAGGAGGGGGAGGAGGAGGAGGAGGAGAGTGCTGGAAAAGTGTCTCAACCAGTCCAATATGGTCCTAGCCCTCTCCTTACCAGATAAAGATATACAGTGTTTCCTCAGGAGTCATTTGTGTTCTATACCTGCTCAGACCTGTTCTGTACTGGGACCTCTCTCTCTCTTCTCATAACTGTGTTTGAACTTGATGGATGAAGAAAGAAATGTGTCCATTGAGTTTTGTTTTGTTTTGGAGTCGGTGGGTGGTTTCCAAGATATTTGAATTGCTTTTCTACACGTAGTTAAAGGAAGAGGAGGGTAGGGTTGTTATTGTGGTGGGGGGGTAATCCTATCCCTTTTATAATGGGTTTAATATAACATATATCTTTATGTCTCTCCTCTCTCTTTCTCTCTATCTCTCTACTCTCTCTCTCCTCGCTCTCTACCTCTACATACTCTCTTTGTCTCTATCTCTCTCCCCCTTTCTCTTTTCTCTCTCTCTCTCTCTCTCTCTCTGTATCTGTCTCTCCTCTCTATCTCTCATCTCTCCCCCTTTCTCTTTTCTCTCTCTCTGTCTCTCTCTCTCTCTGTATCTGTCTCTCCTGTCTAATCTCTCCCCCTTTCTCTTTTATCTCTCTCCCCCCTTTCTCTTCTCTCTCTGTCTCTTTTTCTCTGTCTCTCTCTGTCTCTGTATCTGTCTCTCCTCTCTGTCTCTCTCTCTGTCTCTGTCTCTCTTCTCTCCTCCCAGGTTGAATGGATCTCTTCCCAGCACCGTGGAGATTCGTAACAACTCTCTGATCTTCAAGGGGGCGGTGACCTACGAGTTAGCTGGAACATACGTGTGCGATGCCACCAATGGGATCGGGACTCGTACAGGTCTGGTCGAGGTTAACGTCACTGGTAGGTTACACACTGCTACAAGCTTCTGCTTCTTCTCTCTGCGCTGGGCTTTTCAGAATGTTTTTTCTGGGCTTTTCAGAATGTTTTTCTGGGCTTTTCAGAATGTTTTTTCTGGGCTTTTCAGAATGTGTTTCTACGCTTATCAGCATGTTTAATTGTTGGACTGCATGGTTAATGCTGAACTGATTTCTCTGGTTGGCTTCCTGGTTAATTGTTGGACTGCATGGTTAATGCTGAACTGATTTCTCTGGTTGGCTTCCTGGTTAATTGTTGGACTGCATGGTTAATGCTGAACTGATTTCTCTGGTTGGCTTCCTGGTTAATTGTTGGACTGCATGGTTAATGCTGAACTGATTCCTCTGGTTGGCTTCCTGGTTAATTGTTGGACTGCATGGTTAATGCTGAACTGATTCCTCTGGTTGGCTTCCTGGTTAATTGTTGGACTGGTTTAGTTAGATGCCTGTGGTTTCTCCAGGGCTCTTAGACATAAGGGAAGGTATTTTGCAATCAAGCTCTCCCTCCCTCCTTCCTTGTAGTCACTCCACACACACACACACACACACACACACACACACACACACACACACACACACACACACACACACACACACACACACACACACACCCAGAGAGAGAGAGAGAGGTGCTCTAACGCACGTTGCTTTGCATGTTGACTCATGTAGTGTTTTAATCCTGTCTGCTTGGTGTGATCTAACAGCTGTAACCTTGACAGCATCCGCTCTTTCTCTTCTGCTGGGCCTTTATCTCCCTCTAGTAGCTCGTAGCTCAGGACAGAGGTGAAACAGAGGAATCACTAATGTCATCTTCTGCTAGCTGATCTTTAGACCGTCGATAGTGGTTTTCTGAGAGAGAAACAGACAGAGAGAGAGAGAGAGAGAGAGACAGAGGGAGAGAGAGAGAGAGAGAGAGAGAGAGAGAGAGAGAGAGAGAAAGAAAGAGAGAGACACAGAGAGAGAGACACAGAGAGAGAGAGAGAGAGAGAGAGAGAGAGAGAGAGAGAGAGAGAGAGAGAGAGAGAGAAAGAGAGAGACAAAGAGAGAGAGAGAGAGCGAGACACAGAGAGAGAGACACAGAGAGACACAGAGAGAGACAAAGACAGAGAGATACAGAGAGTGAGAGAGACACACACAGAGAGAGACAGAGACAGAGATAAAGATATGAAGCTATCTGCAGGACAGGAAACAGTAGCACTCGTGTTATACACTGAGTGACAAAACATTAAGGACACCTTCCTAATATTGACACCTTCCTCAATTCGTCTGGGCATGGACTCTACAAGGTGTCTAAAGCGTTCCACAGGGATGCTAGCCAGTGTTGACTCCAATGCTTTCCACAGTAGTGTGAAGTTGGCTGGATGTCCTTTGGGTGGTGGAACATTCTGGATCCACACACAAACCGGTGCGGCGGGCACCTAATAAAGGCACTTCAATATTTAGTTTTGCCCGTTCACTCTCTGAATGGCCCTCGTACACAATCCATGTCTCAATTGTTTCACGGCTTAAAAGTCCTTCTTTAACCTGTCTCCTCTCCTTTATATAAGCTGATTTTTAAATTGATTTAATAAGTGACATCGATAAGGGATCATAGCTTTCACCTGGATTCACATGGTCAGTCTATGGCATGGAAAGAGCAGGTGTTCCTAATGTTATGTCCACTCGGTGTATTTAAGCAGTAAGGCGTCCGGTTTATAATGGGTTGGTGGTGTATTGGCTTTACATCTAAGAACAGCACTGAGACACTGTAGACACAGTGAGTGTTTGAGCTGTAGTGTCCCTCAGCAGAGTGAACTCAGTGGTAGAGTCCAGTTTGTGAGGATGCACTCAAGTGTATTCATCTATAACGGTAAATATTAAATGATTGTATTTCTATGTGAGAACAGTGTCTCCATCTACCTAGTTCAGTCTGTGCATGTATGGTCTCTCTCTTGCTCTCTCTCTCTCTCGCTCTGTCTGTCTCTCTCTCTCTCTCTCTCTCTCTCTCGCTCTGTCTGTCTCTCTCTCTCTCTCGCTCTGTCTCTCTCTCTCTCTCTCTGTCTCGCTCTCGCTGTCTGTCTGTCTGTCTGTCTGTCTGTCTGTCTGTCTCTCTCTCGCTCTGTCTGTCTCTCTCTCTCTCTCTCTCTCTCTCTCTCGCTCTGTCTGTCTCTCTCTTTCTCTCGCTCTGTCTCTCTCTCTCTCTCTCTCTCGCTCTGTCTCTCTCTCTCTCTCTCTCTGTCTCGCTCTCGCTGTCTGTCTGTCTGTCTGTCTGTCTGTCTGTCTGTCTGTCTGTCTGTCTGTCTGTCTGTCTGTCTGTCTGTCTTGTCTGTCTCTCTCTCTCTCTCTCTCTCTTTCTCTATCACTCTCTCCTTCTCTCTCTGGCTCTCTCTCTCCATCACTCCGTCTCTCTCTCTTTCTCCATCACTCTCTCCTTCTCTGTCTCTCTCTATCTCTCTCACTTTCCCTCACAGGGTTTGTTTGAAGAGAACAAAAAGAATGTGTAAGTCGTGCCCATAAAATATCTCCAATATAAAACCCTTCCTTCCACCCCCCTGTACCACTTCAACAAGTCAGATACAGCCTAGAACATCTAGAAAACAGCATACAGTACATCCCCAATGGTTCCCCACCTTTGACCAGGGTCCATACGTAGTGTGCTCTGAAGGGAATGGGATGCCATTTTGTTTGCCCTGTGGCATTATGAATCACAAACAATTAATAATTTTCTACAATATTATATTTTACTAGGCAAGTCAGTTAAGAACAAGTTCTTATTTACAATGACAGCCTAGGAACAGTGGGTTAACTGCCTTGTTCAGGGGCAGAACGACAGATTTGTACCTTTTCAGCTCGGCGATTTGAACTTGCAACCTTTCGGTTACTAGTCCAACGTTCTAACCACTAGGCTACACTGCCCCCCCCCTCTAACCACTAGGCTACCCTGCTACCCTTCATATCCTTAAAGAGATTCTCCACTACTTTTGTATACTTTGTATACTTAGTTCTGAAAGTAGCCCTCACGAGCCAAAAGTGGTCCCTGAAACTGCCGATCATGTCACATACTTTATGTCTTTAGTCTGTTCCGATTTAGATGTTACTAGTTCTAGTTGACAGGAAGAAGTCCTCTGTTGAAAGAGTTCTAGTTGACAGGAAGCAGTCCTCTGGTGAAAGAGGTCTAGTTGACAGGAAGCAGTCCTCTGTTGAAAGAGTTGTAGTTGACAGGAAGCAGGAAGCAGTCCTCTGTTGAAAGAGTTCTAGTTGACAGGAAGCAGTCCTCTGGTGAAGGAATTCTGGGTGACAGGAAGCAGTCCTCTGGTGAAGGAATTCTGGATGACAGGAAGCAGAACCTCTGGTGAAGGAATTTGCAATGAAACGTGTCATCTTTTAGTATGAAACATTATTGAATGGAATCAAGTTGTCATGCTGAACCATCTTTCAGCATTCTAGCATAAAACTTAACATGACATTGTGGGGGGGGGACCTCGGTTCCCATAGCAACAACGGTGACATGTTATACAGAAAGAAAGTAGTGCATCTGCCTCTTGGAATGGCACCCTATTCCCTATATAGGTCCACATAGGGCTCTGGTCAAAAGTAGTGCACTATATAGGGAATATGGAGCTATTTGGGATACATTCTTTCTCTTCATAAGAGGCTGGTGGAAGGTGCTATAGGAGGATGGGTTCATTGGAATTAATGGAACGGTGTCAAACATGCGGTTCGGTTAATTCCATTCCAGCTTTTACAATGAGCCCGTCATCCTATAGCTCCTCCCACTAGACATAACGTCTCCAACTGATAGAAAGCAGTTTGGCTAAGTGTCTTCTCTTCTCAAAGTCTCCCAGGCAGCTCCCCTCAGACTTTGCTGATGCTGTGAAACACAACCGAATCCTGACTTGCAACGAGGGGAGATTGTCAGCATAAATCCTTTGACTATTATTTAATAGCAATAAGCCTGCAACACCTGTAGGACAGAGAGAGGAGAGAGAACAGAGAGAATAGAGAGAACAGAGAGAGACAGAGAAGAGAGAGGGAGAGAGGGGAGAACAGAGAGAGAGAGGAAAGAGGAGATAGAGAAAGGGGAGAGCAGAGAGAGAGGAGAGAGAGAACAGACTGACAGAGAACAGAGAGAGAGAGAGAACGAGGGGAGAACAGAGAAAGAGAGGGGATAACAGAGAGAGACAGAGAGAGACAGAGAACAGAGAGAGGAGAGAGAGAGGGGCTTCAAGAGGACTCCTATGGTAGGTACACCTATATCTCATCTCTTGGCAGTAGTACTGTAGACTACTTCATCACTGACCTCAACCCAGAGTCTCTCAGAGCGTTTACAGTCAGCCCACTGACACACCTATCAGATCACAGCAAAATCACAGTCTGCTTGACAGAGCAATACTCAATCATGAGGCATCAAAGCCTTTAACATCATCCTGAGATTTGCCATATTACCCGATATTTGGAACCAAGGACTGATCACCCCAATCCACAAAAGTGGAGACAAATTTGACAGCAATAACTACCGTGGCATATGTGTCAACAGCAACCTTGGGAAAATCCTCTGCATTATCATTAACAGCAGACTGTTACATTTCCTCAGTGAAAACAACGTACTGAGCAAATGTCAAATTGGCTTTTTACCAAATTACCGTACGACAGACCACGTATTCACCCTGCACACCCTAATTCACAAACAAACAAACCAAAACAAAGGCAAAGTCTTCTCATGTTTGTTGATTTTATTTATTTATTTTTACTCAATTTGGCATGAATGCCGGCTATACAAATTTATGGTGTTGTGGGAAACACATAAGACATTACGAAATCTGTCTACACAAACAACAAGTGTGCGGTTAAAATGGTCAAAAAACACACATTTCTTTCCAGAGGGTTGTGGGTTGAGACAGGGATGCAGCTTAAGCCCCACCCTCTTCAACATATACATCAATGAATTGGCGATGGCACTAGAACAGTCTGCAGCACCCGGCCTCCACCTACTAGAATCTGAAGTCAAATGTCTACTGTTTGCTGATGATCTGGTGCTTCTGTCCCCAACCAAGGAGGGCCTACAGCAGCACCTAGATCTTCTGCACAGATTCTGTCAGACCTGGGCCCTGACAGTAAATCTCAATAAGACCAAAATAATGGTGTTCCAAAAAAGGTCCAGTTGCCAGGACCACAAACACAAATCCCATCTAGACAACATTGCCCTAGAGCACACAGAAAACTATACATATATCGGCCTAAACATCAGCGCTACAGGTAACTTCCACAAAGTTGTGAACAATCTGAGAGACATGAAGGACCTTCTATGCCATCAAAAGGAACATCAAATTCAACATACCAATTAGGATCTGGCTAAAAATACTTGAATCAGTTATAGAACCCATTGCCCTTTATGGTTGTGAGGTCTGGGGTCCGCTCACCAACCAAGAATTCACCAAATGGGACAAACACCAAATTGGGACTCAAATGCAGAATTTGGCAAAAATGTCCTCTGTGTACAATGTAAAACACCAAATAATGCATGCAGAGCAGAATTAGGCCGATACCCGATAATTATCAAAATCCAGGAGAGAGAGAGAGAATACTAGTCTGACCTAGCAGCAGTTTGGTAGCAGCAGGGGGGGGGGGGGGGTGAGGTGGTGGTAGCAGCAGGGGGGGTAGGTGAGGTGGTGGTAGCAGCAGGGGGAGTAGGTGAGGTGGTGGTAGCAGCAGGGGGGTAGGTGAGGTGGTGGCAGCAGCAGGGGGGGTAGGTGAGATGGTGGTCGCAGCAGGGGGGGGTAAGGTGGTGGTAGCAGCGGGGGGGGTGAGGTGGTGGTAGCAGCAGGGGGGGTGAGGTGGTGGTAGCAGCAGGGGGGGTAGGTGAGGTGGTGGTAGCAGCAGGGGGGTAGGTGAGGTGGTGGTAGCAGCAAGGGGGGTGAGGTGGTGGTAGCAGCAGGGGGGTAGGTGAGGTGGTGGTAGCAGCAGGGGGGGTGAGGTGGTGGTAGAAGCAGGGGGGGTAGGTGAGGTGGTGGTAGCAGCAGGGGGGGTAGGTGAGGTGGTGGTAGCAGCAGGGGGGGTAGGTGAGGTGGTGGTAGCAGCAGGGGGGGTAGGTGAGGTGGTGGTAGCAGCAAGGGGGGTGAGGTAGTGGTAGCAGCAGGGGGGGTAGGTGAGGTGGTGATAGCAGCTGGGGGGGTGAGGTGGTGGTAGCAGCAGGGGGGGTGAGGTGGTGGTAGCAGCAGGGGGGGTAGGTGAGGTTGTGGTAGCAGCAGGGGGGGTAGGTGAGGTGGTGATAGCAGCTGGGGGGGTGAGGTGGTGGTAGCAGCAGGGGGGGTAGGTGAGGTGGTGGTAGCAGCAGGGGGGGTGAGATGGTGGTAGCAGCAGGGGGGGTAGGTGAGGTGGTGGTAGCAGCAGGGGGGGGTAGGTGAGGTGGTGGTAGCAGCAGGGGGGGTAGGTGAGGTGGTGGTAGCAGCAGGGGGGTGAGGTGGTGGTAGCAGCAGGTGGGGTGAGATGGTGGTAGCAGCAGGGGGGGTATGTGAGGTGGTGGTAGCAGCAGGGGGGGTAGGTGAGGTGGTGGTAGCAGCAGGGGGGTGAGGTGGTGGTAGCAGCAGGGGGGGTAGGTGAGGTGGTGGTAGCAGCAGGGGGGTGAGGTGGTGGTAGCAGCAGGGGGGTAGGTGAGGTGGTGGTAGCAGCAGGGGGGGTAGGTGAGGTGGTGGTAGCAGCAGGGGGGTGAGGTGGTGGTAGCAGCAGGTGGGGTAGGTGAGGTGGTGGTAGCAGCAGGGGGGTGAGGTGGTGGTAGCAGCAGGGGGGGTAGGTGAGGTGGTGGTAGCAGCAGGGGGGTGAGGTGGTGGTAGCAGCAGGGGGGTGAGGTGGTGGTAGCAGTAGGGGGGGTAGGTGAGGTGGTGGTAGCAGCAGGTGGGGTAGGTGAGGTGGTGGTAGCAGCAGGGGGGTGAGGTGGTGGTAGCAGCAGGGGGGGTAGGTGAGGTGGTGGTAGCAGCAGGGGGGTGAGGTGGTGGTAGCAGCAGGTGGGGTAGGTGAGGTGGTGGTAGCAGCAGGGGGGGTAGGTGAGGTGGTGGTAGCAGCAGGTGGGGTAGGTGAGGTGGTGGTAGCAGCAGGGGGGTGAGGTGGTGGTAGCAGCAGGTGGGGTAGGTAATATACGTATTATAATTACGTCTATGATTTGATAGAGCAGTCTGACTGAGCGGTGGTAGGCACAAGCGCACTAATAGCGTTTCAAACGTCACTCGCTCTGAGACTTGGAGTAGTTGTTCCCCTTGTTCTGCATGGGTAACGCTGCTTCGAGGGTGGCTGTTGTCGATGTGTTCCTGGTTCGAGCCCAGGTAGGAGCGAGGAGAGGGACGGAAGCTATACTGTTACACTGGCAATACTAAAGTGCCTATAAGAACATCCAATAGTCAAAGGTATATGAAATACAAATCGTATAGAGAGAAATAGTCCTATAATTCCTATAATAACTACAACCTAAAACTTCTTACCTGGGAATATTGAAGACTCATGTTAAAAGGACCCACCAGCTTTCATATGTTCTCATGTTCTGAGCAAGGAACTTAAACGTTAGCTTTTTTACATGGCACATATTGCACTTTTACTTTCTTCTCCAACACTTTGTTTTTGCATTATTTAAACCAAATTGAACATGTTTCATTATTTATTTGAGGCTAAATTGATTTTATTGATGTATTATATTAAGTTAAAATAAGTGTTCATTCAGTATTGTTGTAATTGTCATTATTACAAATAAATAAATAAAAAATTGGCCGATTAATCGGTATCGGCTTTCTTTTGTTAATCGGTATCGGTATCAGTGTTGAAAAATCATAATCGGTCGACCTCTAGTGTGTGTGTGTGTGTGTGTGTGTGTGTGTGTGTGTGTGTGTGTGTGTGTGTGTGTGTGTGTGTGTGTGTGTGTGTGTGTGTGTGTGTGTGTGTGTGTGTTCTGTTCTCAATGGGGTCAAGCAGTATTGGCAGTACGAAGAGCACTCTGCGTAAAAGGTGGAGGGAAGGTGACCAAGATAATAACTACTCAATACTGACTGCAGCAGTTCACTTCATTATGAAGCTCTCTGTCATCTCTCAATACTGACTGCAGTGGTTCACTTCATTATGAAGCTCTCTGTCACCTCTCAATACTGACTGCAGCAGTTCATTATTCATTATGAAGCTCTATGTCACCTCTCAATACTGACTGCAGCAGTTCACTATTCATTATGAAGCTCTCTGTCACCTCTCAATACCTTACTGCAGCAGTTCAATTCATTATGAAGCTTTATGTCACCTCTCAATACTGACTGCAGCAGTTCACTATTCATTATGAAGCTCTCTGTCACCTCTCAATACCTTACTGCAGCAGTTCACTATTCATTATGAAGCTCTATGTCACCTCTCAATACTAACTGCAGCAGTTCACTATTCATTATGAAGCTCTCTGTCACCTCTCAATACTGACTGCAGCAGTTCACTATTCATTATGAAGCTCTATGTCACCTTTCAATACTAACTGCAGCAGTTCACTATTCATTATGAAGCTCTATGTCACCTCTCAATACTGACTGCAGCAGTACACTTCATTATGAATCTCTCTGTCTCCTCTCAATACTGAATTTAGCAGTTCACTATTCATTATAGCTCTATGTCACCTCTCAATACTGCAGCAGTTCACTATTCATTATGAAGTTCTATGTCACCTCTCAATACTGACTGCAGCAGTTCACTATTCATTATGAAGCTATATGTCACCTCTCAATTCTGACTGCAGCAGTACACTTCATTATGAAGCTCTATGTCACCTCTCAATACTGACTGCAGCAGTTCACTATTCATTATAGCTCTATGTCACCTCTCAATACTGACTGCAGCAGTACACTTCCTTATGAAGCTCTATGTCACCTCTTAATACTGACTGCAGCAGTTCACTATTCATTATAGCTCTATGTCACCTCTCAATACTGACTGCAGCAGTTCACTATTCATTATGAAGCTCTATGTCACCTCTCAATACTTAGTGCATCAGTTCGCTATTCATTATGAAGCTCTATGTCACCTCTCAATACTGACTGCAGCAGTTCACTATTCATTATGAAGCTCTCTGTCACCTCTCAATACTGACTGCAGCAGTTCACTATTCATTATGAAGCTCTCTGTCACCTCTCAATACTGACTGCAGCAGTTCACTACATTATAAAGCTCTATGTCACCTCTCAATACTGACTGCAGCAGTTCACTACATTATAAAGCTCTATGTCACCTCTCAATACTGACTGCAGCAGTACACTATTCATTATGAAGCTCTCTGTCACCTCTCAATACTGACTGCAGCAGTTCACTACATTATAAAGCTCTATGTCACCTCTCAATACTGACTGCAGCAGTACACTTCATTTTAAAGCTCAGTAAATGAGCAGTGAACATAAATGTTTTGTCATACCTATGGTATATGGTCTGAAATATCACAGCTGTCAGCCAATCAGCATTCAGTGCTCAAACTGCCCAGTTGATAAAGAACCATAGAGAAAGATAGAAGGTTCCTCAGGCTGTGTCCCCAATGACACCATATTCCCTACATAGTGCACTATGGGCCATGGTCTAAAGTGGTGCACTATGGGCCATGGTCTAAAGTGGTGCACTATGGGCCATGGTATAAAGTGGTGCACTATGGGACATGGTCTAAAGTGGTGCACTATGGGCCATGGTCTAAAGTGGTGCACTATGGGCCATGGTCTAAAGTGGTGCACTATGGGCCATGGTCTAAAGTGGTGCACTATGGGCCATGGTCTAAAGTGGTGCACTATGGGACATGGTCTAAAGCGGTGCACTATGGGACATGGTCTAAAGTGGTGCACGATGGGACATGGTCTAAAGTGGTGCACGATGGGACATGGTCTAAAGTGGTGCACTATGGGCCATGGTCTAAAGTGGTGCACTATGGGACATGGTCTAAAGTGGTGTACTATGGGACATGGTCTAAAGTAGTGCACTATGGTACATGGTCTAAAGTAGTGCACTATGGTACATGGTCTAAAGTGGTGTACTATGGTACATGGTCTAAAGTGGTGTACTATGGTACATGGTCTAAAGTGGTGTACTATGGGACATGGTCTAAAGTGGTGTACTATGGGACATGGTATAAAGTAGGGCACTATGGGAATAGGATCAAATCAAATTGTATTTTGTCACATCCTTCGTAAACAACAGGTGCAGAGAGAAAAGTAGAAAAAATAATGGAAATATACTAAACACAAGAATAAATACACAATGAGTAACAATAACTTGGCTATAAAAAAGTGGTACCAGTACTGAGTTGCTGTGCAGGGGTACAAGGTAGTTCAGGTAGATATGTATATAGGTAGGGATAAAGTGGCAAACAACAGGATAGATAATAAACAGTAATAAAATAGTGCAAATAAAGAAAAACCCTTGAATGAGTAGGTGTTCAAAAACTTTTGACTGGTACTGTATACATACGCTAACGTACATGCATATACACATACATATATATATATATATATATATATATATATATATATATATATATATATATACATACAGTGACTTGTGAAAGTATTCACCCCCTTGGCATTTTTCCTATTTTGTTGCTTTGTAACCTGGAATTAAAATAGATTTTTTGGGGGGGATTGTATCATTTGATTTACAACACATTCCTATTATTTTTTCTTGTGAAACAAACGAGAAATAACACAAAAAAAACAGAAAACTTTAGTTTGCATAACCATTCACCCCCCGAAGTCAATACTTTGTAGAGCCACCTTTTGCAACAATTACAACTGCAAGTATCTTGGGGTATGTCTCTATAAGCTTGGCACATCTAGCCACTGGGATATTTCCCCATTCTTCAAGGCAAAACTGCTCCAGCTCCTTCAAGTTGGATGGGTTCCGCTGGTGTACAGCAATCTTTAAGTCATACCACAGATTCTCAATTGGATTGAGGTCTGGGCTTTGACTAGACCATTCCAAGATAATTAAATGTTTCCCCTGTATTTAGAGCCACCCATCATTCCTTCCTTCTGACCAGTTTCCCAGTCCCTGCTGATGAAAAATATCCCCACAGCATGATGCTGCAACCACCATGCTTCACTGTGGGGATGATGTTCTTGGGGTGATGTGAAGTGTTGGGTTTGCTCCAGACATAACGTTTTCCTTTATGGCCAAAAAGCTCAATTTTAGTCTCATCTGACCAGAGTACCATCTTCCATATGTTTGAGTAGTCTCCCACATGCCTTTTGGCGAACACCAAACATGTTTGCTTATTTTTTTCTGGACACTCTTCCGTAAAGCCCAGCTCTGTGGAGTGTACGGCTTAAAGTGGTCCTATGGACAGATACTCCAATCTCCGCTGTGGAGCTTTGCAGCTCCTTCAGGGTTATCTTTGGTCTCTTTGTTGCCTCTCTGATTAATGCCCTCCTTGCCTGGTCTGTGAGTTTTGGTGGGCGTCCCTCTCTTGGCAGGTTTGTTGTGGTGCCATATTCTTTCAATTTTTTAATAATGGATTTAATGGTGCTCCGTGGGATGTTCAAAGTTTCAGATATTGTTTTATAACCCAACCTTGATCTGTACTTCTCCACAACTTTGTCCCTGACCTGTTTGGAGAGCTCCTTGGTCTTCATAGTGCCGCCCTGCTTGGAGGTGTCCCTTGCTTAGTGGTGTTGCAGACTCTGGGGCCTTTCAGAACAGGTGTAAATATACTGAGATCATGTGACAGATCATGTGACACAGATTGCAAACAGGTGGACTTTATTTAACTAATTATGTGACTTCTGAGTGTAATTGGTTGCACCAGATCTTATTTAGGGGCTTCATAGCAAAGGGGGTGAATACATATGCACTCACCACTTTTCCGTTTTTAATTTTTTTTAATGTTTTGAAACAAGTTATTTTTTTTATTTCACTTTTTCTGTATGTATTTTGTGTATGTCCATTACATGAAATTCAAATAACATCTATTTATATTGCAGGTTGTAATGCAACAAAATAGGAAAAACTTCAAGGGGGATGAATACTTTTGCAAGGCACTGTATAATATATACAGTTTACATACACCTTAGCCAAATGCATTTAAACTCAGTTTTTCACAATTCCTGACATTTAATCCTAGTAAAAATTCCCTGTCTTAGGTCAGTTAGGATCACCACTCTTATTTTAAGAATGTGAAATGTCAAAATAATAGTAGAGAGAATGATTTATTTCAGCTTTCATTTCTTTCATCACATTTCCAGTGGGACAGAAGTTTACATACACTCAATTAAGTATTTGGTAGCTTTGCCTTTAAATTGTTTAACTTGGGTCAAACATTTCAAGTAGCCTTCCACAAGCTTCCCACAATAAGTTGGCTGAATTTTGGCCCATTCCTCCTGAGAGAGCTGTTGTAACTGACTCAGGTTTGTAGGCCTCCTTGCTCGCACACACTTTTCCAGTTCTGCCCACAAATTTTCTATGGGATTGAGGTCAGGGCTTTGTGATGGCCACTCCAATTTCTTGATTTTTTTGCCACAACTTTGAAAATATGCTTGGGGTCGTCGTCCATTTGGAAGACACATTTGCGCCCAAGCTTTAACTTCCTGACTGATGTCTTGAGATGTTGCTTCAATATATCCACATAATTGTCCTTCCTCATAATGCCATCTATTTTGTAAGTGTACCAGTCCCTCCTGCAGCAAAGTTGGGATGGTGTTCTTCGGCTTACAAGCCTCCCCCTTTTTCCTCTAAAGATAACGTTGGTCATTATGGCCAAACAGTTATATTTTTGTTTCATCAGACCAGAGGACATTTCTCTAAAAAGTAGGATCTTTGTCCCCATGTGCAGTTGCAAACCATAGTCTGGCTTTTATATGGCGGTTTTGGAGCAGTGTCTTTTTCCTTGCTACACGGCCTTTCAGGTTATATCGATATAGGACTTTTTTACTGTGGATTTAGATACTTTTGTACCTGTTTCCTCTGGCATCTTCACCAGGTCCTTTGCTGTTGTTCTGGGATTGATTTGCACTTTTTGCACCAAAGTGTTGTCATCTCTAGGAGACAGAACGCGTCTCCTTCCTGAGCGGTATGACGGCTGCGTGGTCCCATGGTGTTTATAATTGCGTACTATTGTTTGTACAGAGGAACGTGGTACCTTCAGGCATTTGGAAATTGTTCCCAAGGACAAACAAGACTTGTGGAGGTCTACAATTGTTTTTCTGAGGTCTTGACTGATTTATTTTGATTTTCCCATGATGTCAAGCAAAAAGCCACTGGGTTTGAAGGTAGGCCTTGAAATACATCCACATGTACACCTCCAATTGACTCAAATTATGTCAATTAGCCTATCAGAAGCTTCTAAAGCCATGACATAATTTTCTGGAATTTTCCAAGCTGTTTAAAGTCACAGTCAACTTAGTGTATTTAAACTTCTGACCCACTGGAATTATGATACAGTGAATTATAAGTGAAATAATCTGTATGTAAACAATTGCTGGAAAAATGACTTGTATCATGTACAAAGTAGATGTCCTAACCGACTTACCAAAACTATAGTTTGTTAACAAGACATTTTTGAAGGGGTTGAAAAACGAGTTTTAATGACTCCAACCTAAGTGTATGTAAACTTCCGACTTCAACTGTATATGTAGCATTCTATTGGTTGAAATAATTGTATATTTTTTTTAAATTGAAATATTCTAAGTTTTGAGTTCATAAACCATGTGCCATGGAATCGGTACATCTAAAATCTCTTCCAATATATATGGCACAGCTGTCAATACCTTTGTTAATTCTATGCGCTATGCAATTTGCTATAATTTTTTGCATCACAACACTGAAGTGTAAAAGGCCTCCAATTGTTTTAAATGGACTGAATCTTTATATTTACCACTTGGGTCCTGTTTCAGTAATAATGAAATCAGACCCTGTCTGATAATCTACCATTTAAATAAGGGTGTTTAAAAAATGCTAATGACGGTCCTCTGAGTATATCAAGAAAGCTTTGGTATACCTCCACTGTTATGCCATCAAGGCTTTAATTGCATCAAAAAGTTCCTCCTCTGTAATTTGGCCTTCATATTAGTCTTTCTGTACAGATGTTAATTTTACATTATTAATAGGGAAAAAAATCCATGCAATTAGCTTCGGTTAGTGGAGATGGAGGCAACTGAAACGAAAATATATGCTTAAAGTACTTCCTCTTTCAAAATATTTATTGGTGAATCATGGGTGACTCTGTCATTTGTAAGAACTTCCAGTAAATTGTTTCTGACAGCCTTTCTATGTTGATGATTAAAACATTATTTGGTGCATTTTTCCCCATATTCATCCTAGTTTGCTTTATTTTTTAAAATATATAACGCTTGACACAGACTTAATTTCTTCAGCTGGATATAGGGAAGCAGCATGGCTATCCCCTTCCTAGAACAGGGCCACAGAGCAGCATAGCTGTCCCCTTCCTAGAACAGGGCCACAGAGCAGCATGGCTGTCCCCTTCCTAGAACAGGGCCACAGAGCAGCATAGCTGTCCCCTTCCTAGAACAGGGCCACAGAGCAGCATGGCTGTCCCCTTCCTAGAACAGGGCCACAGAGCAGCATGGCTGTCCCCTTCCTAGAACAGGGCCACAGAGCAGCATGGCTGTCCCCTTCCTAGAACAGGGCCACAGAGCAGCATGGCTGTCCCCTTCCTAGAACAGGGCCACAGAGCAGCATGGCTGTCCCCTTCCTAGAACAGGGCCACTAAGCAGCATGGCTGTCCCCTTCCTAGAACAGGGCCACTGAGCAGCTTAGCTGTCCCCTTCCTAGAACAGGGCCACTGAGCAGCATGGCTGTCCCCTTCCTAGAACAGGGCCACTAAGCAGCATGGCTGTCCCCTTCCTAGAACAGGGCCACTAAGCAGCATAGCTGTCCCCTTCCTAGAACAGGGCCACTAAGCAGCATAGCTGTCCCCTTCCTAGAACAGGGCCACAGAGAAGCAAAGCTATCCCCTTCCTAGAACAGTATATTTGACCTCTCAGCTTCCCTACCAAATCAAAACATTTCAAGCAGACAACCTAAGAAAATTAACAACAATGGCAAATGTTTTGATGAAGAATCCATAGAATCTAACCACTTCTGGGAAAATTGGAAAACACTAAACAAACAACAACATGAAGAATGATCTATCCAGAACAGAGATGTACGTATGGGTAAACCACTTCTCCAATCCTTTGGCTCTATAACAAAGATAAAACTGCCAAAAAAATCTACATGATCAAATACAAATCTTAGAATAATCAACTATTAAAGACTACCAGAACCCACTGGATTCTCCAATTACATTGAATGAACTACAGGACAAAAAATCAATCATCCAACCTAAAAAGGCCTGTGGGGTTGACGGTATCCTAAATTAAATGATAACATATGCAAACCACACATTTCAATTGGCTATAATTAAACTCTTTGACATCATCCTCAGCTCTGGCATCTTCCCCAATTCTTGGAACCAAGGAGTGAGAATCCCAATCCACAAGAGTGGCGCCAGATTTGACCCCAATAACTACCTTGGGAGATGCATCATCAGCAACCTTGAGAAAATCTTCTGCATTATCATTAACAGCAGACTCCTACATTTCTTCAGTGAAAAAACAACAACATTATTGAGCAAAAACATACAACATAAATCCATGTAGAAAAACAAGTGTGCAGTTAAAATGCACTAATTCACTAATTTCTGATTGTTTCTTAAATTATTTATTAACTATTTCACCTGGCAACACGTTTCCCAATAAACCCCCTTGAATTGAACGTGGAAGTAAAGTTGGATCTTGTGTAATAATGTGATGTTAATGTTAAGAGACATAGTTAAGAGCATACTGCTCTCTCTCTCTCTCTCTCTCTCTCTCTCTCTCTCTCTCTCTCTCTCTCTCTCCATACACCATGTTGTAGTCCGGCTGTTGTGTGAAAATGTCTGCCAGGAAACCGCCGGAGTGTTTCAATGAGGAGTTAATTTGTGTACTCCTCTCTTCAGTATTTGTGTTGGATAATTAGTTCCAGTGGATAGAGTGTATAGATATCCACGTATCTAAGCATCGTAGAGAATCCCATGCAACTATTCCAACATCTGGTAAGATTTGGGCTGAACTGAGTCAAAGGATTCATCCCAAACGGCACCTTATTCCCTTTATAGTGCACTACTTTGGACCAGAACCCTATGGGTTTCCCATTGTACTCTGGTCTATAGTAGTGCACTATAAAGGGAATAGGGTGCCATTTGGGCTCTGGTTAATAGTAGTGCACTATAAAGGGAATAGGGTGCCATTTGGGCCAACCCAAAGAGGGATGAATAATGTCAACCTGTTAGAAGGATGAAACAGTGAAAGGAAGGACCTATCAGAACAGCTGGGATGCTTCAGGAGGCTGGCTTTACCTTCAGGCTTGTTTATAGACGCCTCAAGCAGGGCTTCCAGGGTCCTCTTGTATCTGCTACTGTGGACGTGGAGGGAGACAGGGTGTTAGGGAGAATAGAGGTAGATAGAAGCTTTGCTGTGAATGGTTCAGAAGAGGAGGGTTAGCTACAGGCTGTGTTGTTATGGGGCAATGTTGTGAGGGTTTGTATTAGTTGTTATGGTAATATGTTTAGGAGACTAGAGGGTTGGTGTTAGTTGTTTAGGAGACTAGAGGAGGAGGGTTGGTGTTAGTTGTTAAGGAGACTAGAGGGTTGGTGTTAGTTGTTTAGGAGACTAGAGGAGGAGGGTTGGTGTTAGTTGTTAAGGAGACTAGAGGGTTGGTGTTAGTTGTTTAGGAGACTAGAGGACAGGGTTGGTGTTAGTTGTTAAGGAGACTAGAGGGTTGGTGTTAGTTGTTAAGGAGACTAGAGGAGGAGGGTTGGTGTTAGTTGTTTAGGAGACTAGAGGGTTGGTGTTAGTTGTTTAGGAGACTAGAGGACAGGGTTGGTGTTAGTTGTTTAGGAGACTAGAGGGTTGGTGTTAGTTGTTTAGGAGACTAGAGGACAGGGTTGGTGTTAGTTGTTAAGGAGACTAGAGGAGGAGGGTTGGTGTTAGTTGTTTAGGAGACTAGAGGGTTGGTGTTAGTTGTTAAGGAGACTAGAGGAGGAGGGTTGGTGTTAGTTGTTAAGGAGACTAGAGGGTTGGTGTTAGTTGTTTAGGAGACTAGAGGGTTGGTGTTAGTTGTTAAGGAGACTAGAGGGTTGGTGTTAGTTGTTAAGGAGACTAGAGGAGGAGGGTTGGTGTTAGTTGTTAAGGAGACTCGAGGGTTGGTGTTAGTTGTTAAGGAGACTAGAGGGTTGGTGTTAGTTGTTAAGGAGACTCGAGGGTTGGTGTTAGTTGTTAAGGAGACTAGAGGGTTGGTGTTAGTTGTTAAGGAGACTAGAGGAGGAGGGTTGGTGTTAGTTGTTAAGGAGACTAGAGGGTTGGTGTTAGTTGTTTAGGAGACTAGAGGAGGAGGGTTGGTGTTAGTTGTTAAGGAGACTAGAGGGTTGGTGTTAGTTGTTTAGGAGACTAGGAGGGTTGGTGTTAGTTGTTTAGGAGACTAGAGGGTTGGTGTTAGTTGTTAAGGAGACTAGAGGGTTGGTGTTAGTTGTTTAGGATACTAGAGGGTTGGTGTTAGTTGTTTAGGAGACTAGAGGACAGGGTTGGTGTTAGTTGTTTAGGATACTAGAGGGTTGGTGTTAGTTGTTTAGGATACTAGAGGGTTGGTGTTAGTTGTTAAGGAGACTAGAGGGTTGGTGTTAGTTGTTAAGGAGACTAGAGGGTTGGTGTTAGTTGTTTAGGAGACTAGAGGAGGAGGGTTGGTGTTAGTTGTTAAGGAGACTAGAGGGTTGGTGTTAGTTGTTTAGGATACTAGAGGGTTGGTGTTAGTTGTTTAGGAGACTAGAGGGTTGGTGTTAGTTGTTTAGGATACTAGAGGGTTGGTGTTAGTTGTTAAGGAGACTAGAGGGTTGGTGTTAGTTGTTTAGGAGACTAGAGGGTTGGTGTTAGTTGTTTAGGAGACTAGAGGACAGGGTTGGTGTTAGTTGTTTAGGAGACTAGAGGAGGAGGGTTGGTGTTAGTTGTTTAGGAGACTAGAGGAGGAGGGTTGGTGTTAGTTGTTTAGGAGACTAGAGGAGGAGGGTTGGTGTTAGTTGTTAAGGAGACTAGAGGGTTGGTGTTAGTTGTTAAGGAGACTAGAGGGTTGGTGTTAGTTGTTAAGGAGACTAGAGGGTTGGTGTTAGTTGTTAAGGAGACTAGAGGAGGAGGGTTGGTGTTAGTTGTTTAGGAGACTAGAGGGTTGGTGTTAGTTGTTAAGGAGACTAGAGGAGGAGGGTTGGTGTTAGTTGTTTAGGAGACTAGAGGACAGGTTGGTGTTAGTTGTTTAGGAGACTAGAGGAGGAGGGTTGGTGTTAGTTGTTTAGGAGACTAGAGGACAGGTTGGTGTTAGTTGTTTAGGAGACTAGAGGAGGAGGGTTGGTGTTAGTTGTTTAGGAGACTAGAGGGTTGGTGTTAGTTGTTTAGGAGACTAGAGGAGGAGGGTTGGTGTTAGTTGTTTAGGAGACTAGAGGGTTGGTGTTAGTTGTTTAGGAGACTAGATGACAGGGTTGGTGTTAGTTGTTTAGGAGACTAGAGGGTTGGTGTTAGTTGTTAAGGAGACTAGAGGGTTGGTGTTAGTTGTTTAGGAGACTAGAGGAGGAGGGTTGGTGTTAGTTGTTTAGGAGACTAGAGGAGGAGGGTTGGTGTTAGTTGTTTATGAGACTAGAGGGTTGGTGTTAGTTGTTTAGGAGACTAGAGGGTTGGTGTTAGTTGTTTAGGAGACTAGAGGAGGAGGGTTGGTGTTAGTTGTTTAGGAGACTAGAGGAGGAGGGTTGGTGTTAGTTGTTTAGGAGACTAGAGGGTTGGTGTTAGTTGTTTAGGAGACTAGAGGAGGAGGGTTGGTGTTAGTTGTTAAGGAGACTAGAGGAGGAGGGTTGGTGTTAGTTGTTTAGGAGACTAGAGGGTTGGTGTTAGTTGTTAAGGAGACTAGAGGAGGAGGGT
Organism: Salmo trutta; assembly: GCF_901001165.1. Lineage (NCBI taxonomy): Eukaryota > Metazoa > Chordata > Actinopteri > Salmoniformes > Salmonidae > Salmo > Salmo trutta. The sequence continues at coordinate 89,756,087 of NC_042969.1, read as the reverse complement.
TGGTGTTAGTTGTTTAGGAGACTAGAGGGTTGGTGTTAGTTGTTTAGGAGACTAGAGGAGGAGGGTTGGTGTTAGTTGTTTAGGAGACTAGGAGGGTTGGTGTTAGTTGTTAAGGAGACTAGAGGAGGAGGGTTGGTGTTAGTTGTTTAGGAGACTAGAGGGTTGGTGTTAGTTGTTAAGGAGACTAGAGGGTTGGCGTTAGTTGTTAAGGAGACTAGAGGAGGAGGGTTGGTGTTAGTTGTTTAGGAGACTAGAGGGTTGGTGTTAGTTGTTTAGGAGACTAGAGGGTTGGTGTTAGTTGTTAAGGAGACTAGAGGGTTGGTGTTAGTTGTTAAGGAGACTAGAGGGTTGGTGTTAGTTGTTAAGGAGACTAGAGGACAGGGTTGGTGTTAGTTGTTTAGGAGACTAGAGGAGGAGGGTTGGTGTTAGTTGTTTAGGAGACTAGAGGGTTGGTGTTAGTTGTTTAGGAGACTAGAGGGTTGGTGTTAGTTGTTAAGGAGACTAGAGGAGGAGGGTTGGTGTTAGTTGTTTAGGAGACTAGAGGGTTGGTGTTAGTTGTTAAGGAGACTAGAGGGTTGGTGTTAGTTGTTAAGGAGACTAGAGGACAGGGTTGGTGTTAGTTGTTTAGGAGACTAGAGGAGGAGGGTTGGTGTTAGTTGTTTAGGAGACTAGAGGGTTGGTGTTAGTTGTTTAGGAGACTAGAGGGTTGGTGTTAGTTGTTTAGGAGACTAGAGGGTTGGTGTTAGTTGTTAAGGAGACTAGAGGTTTGGTGTTAGTTGTTTAGGAGACTAGAGGGTTGGTGTTAGTTGTTTAGGAGACTAGAGGACAAGGTTGGTGTTAGTTGTTAAGGAGACTAGAGGGTTGGTGTTAGTTGTTTAGGAGACTAGAGGACAAGGTTGGTGTTAGTTGTTTAGGAGACTAGAGGGTTGGTGTTAGTTGTTTAGGAGACTAGAGGACAGGGTTGGTGTTAGTTGTATAGGAGACTAGAGGAGGAGGGTTGGTGTTAGTTGTTTAGGAGACTAGAGGGTTGGTGTTAGTTGTTTAGGAGACTAGAGGGTTGGTGTTAGTTGTTTAGGAGACTAGAGGGTTGGTGTTAGTTGTTTAGGAGACTAGAGGGTTGGTGTTAGTTGTTTAGGAGACTAGAGGATTGGTGTTAGTTGTTTAGGAGACTAGAGGGTTGGTGTTAGTTGTTTAGGAGACTAGAGGACAAGGTTGGTGTTAGTTGTTAAGGAGACTAGAGGGTTGGTGTTAGTTGTTAAGGAGACTAGAGGGTTGGTGTTAGTTGTTTAGGAGACTAGAGGAGAGGGTTGGTGTTAGTTGTTAAGGAGACTAGAGGAGGAGGGTTGTGTTAGTTGTTTAGGAGACTAGAGGGTTGGTGTTAGTTGTTTAGGAGACTAGAGGACAGGGTTGGTGTTAGTTGTTAAGGAGACTAGAGGAGGAGGGTTGGTGTTAGTTGTTTAGGAGACTAGAGGAGGAGGGTTGGTGTTAGTTGTTAAGGAGACTAGAGGGTTGGTGTTAGTTGTTAATGAGACTAGAGGGTTGGTGTTAGTTGTTTAGGAGACTAGAGGGTTGGTGTTAGTTGTTTATGAGACTAGAGGGTTGGTGTTAGTTGTTTAGGAGACTAGAGGAGGAGGGTTGTTGTTAGTTGTTAAGGAGACTAGAGGACAGGGTTGGTGTTAGTTGTTTAGGAGACTAGAGGAGGAGGGTTGGTGTTAGTTGTTAAGGAGACTAGAGGAGGAGGGTTGGTGTTAGTTGTTTAGGAGACTAGAGGGTTGGTGTTAGTTGTTATGTAAATAGTCAGGTGGCCATTTGATTAGCTGTTCAGGAGTGTTATGTCTGGCGGATAGAAGCTGTTAAGGAGCCTTTTGGTCCTAGACTTGACTTGACTTTTGAGGATCTGAGGACCCATGCCAAGTCTTTTCAGTCTCCTGAGGGGGAAAAGGCGTTGTCGTACCCTCTTCACGACTGTCTTGGTGTGTTTGGACTGTGATAGTTTGATGGTGATGTGGACACCAATGAACTTGAAGCTCTCAACCTACTCCACTACAGCCCAGTCGATGTTAATGGGGGCCTGTTCGGTCCTCCTTTTCCTGTAGTCCACGATCATTTCCTTTGTCTTGCTCACATTGAGGGAGAGGTTGTTGTCCTGGCACCACACGGCCAGGTCTCTGACCTCCTCCCTATAGGCTGTCTTGTCGTTGTCGGTGATCAGGCCTACCACTGTTTTGACATCAACAAACGTAATAATGGTGTTGAAGTCGTGCCTCGCCATGCAGTCATGGGTGAACAGGGAGTACAGGAGGGGACTAAGCACGTACCCCTGAGGGGCCCCGGTGTTGCGGATCAGCGTAGGAGATGTGTTGTTGCCTACACTTATCACCTGGGGGCGGCCCCTCAGGATGTCCAGGATCCAGTTGCAGAGGGAGGTGTTTAGTCCCAGGGTCCTTAGCTTAGTGATGAGCTTTGAGGGCACTATGGTGTTGAACGCTGAGCTGTAGTCAAAGAATAGCATTCTCACATAGGTGTTCCTTTTATCCAGGTGGGAAAAGGCAGTGTGGAGTGAGTCTCACATGGTAGGATGGTAGTGCACCATCAGTCTCCCCTAGGGTAGGATGGTAGTACACCGTCAGTCTCCCCTAGGGTAGGATGGAAGTACACCATCAGTCTCTCCTAGGGTAGGATGGTAGTGCACCATCAGTCTCTCCTAGGGTAGGATGGTAGTGACATACTACACCATCAGTCTCTTCTAGGGTAGGATGGTAGTGCACCATCAGTCTCCCCTAGGGTAGGTAGCCACCAGGCGTTGCCACCAGGCGTTGTCACCAGGCGTTGTCACCAACAGGCGTTGCCACCAACAGGCGTTGTCACCAACAGGCGTTGCCACCAACAGGCGTTGCCACCAACAGGTGTTGCCACCAACAGGCGTTGCCACCAACAGGCGTTGTCACCAACAGGCGTTGTCACCAGGCGTTGTCACCAGGCGTTGCCACCAGGCGTTGTCACCAGGCGTTGTCACCAGGCGTTGCCACCAGGCGTTGC